>NC_142735.1:12865000-13115000 GCF_051943395.1 Hippocampus bargibanti
TGTTCTCTGACTGTACAACATACGAAAGTGTTTCTATAAAAATAATGTTAAGATAAAAAAGGAAAATGTATCACTTCTTTCTTAAGACTGTGCAAATGAACTGATCAGCATTCGTCTTCTTCAGAGACGTTTGCGTTTGACGTGTCCGCAGGCAGATCTGACAGGTGCCATGCCCAGAAAGCCCAGCGACACCAAAACTGCACAATATGTGAACAACGTATTTTATTTGTATTTCTTCTTTTTTCGAAATGAAGTGGGAGATTGTAGAATGTCGAAGTATTGAAATAAAAATAGTTATATATTGTGATATTTTTTTCTGTCAATATATGCGTCACACGACAGCTGGGCTGCTGGACAAATTATGCATTTCGAATCCTGTCGATCTTCGGATCTACAAATGCATGTGGGCGTCCATTCCTCTTTGGGCAACGTGAGGACATTGCACACACGTCATATACGGCAGGTTACAGTCCTGCTTGCTCGCTACTAAAACTGAACTTCTAGGGTTGGCTTCTTTTGTGAAGTACGTGTCTCCAATTGACCTGAAAGGGGTTCTGTATACAAAACAAAGCTGTACAATTTAGTCAACCGTTTACATTTCAGAAGTAGAGTCTTGAATAGTTAAAGTCGAAATAACAAATACATTTCAAAGCAGGTAAGTATAAAATGAAAAAAAAAAAAATCCTTGGGTGAGCGGGTGAAAGAGGACAATTTCCCACGTAGGTTATTTCTTTCCGGAAGATATTAACAGACGTACCGTCCTCTTCACAGAGTTTAGAGTCGCGTATTTAGAAGAGTACAGTACGGTATATGCTTTATTATATCTTCACCAACATACTTTTTCTTGCAGCATGGCGAATTTTACACCGTTTGTCGGCTGTGTCAGTCTCCTTTTCGCGGCTGTGCTAAGGGTGGTCTGTGGAGACATTACGGATGGCAACACGGAGCACCTGAAACGAGAACACTCGTTGATGAAACCGTACCAAGGTCGGAAGACAGCAAACTTTAATTCGCTCGTTTTTCCTATTGCAACTTCGGACATAGTTTAAAACGGTATTTCGCCCCCCTATCCCCACCAATACATTGTATTAGTTGGTGGATGTCTTTCATCTTCTGTGCGGATAACCAGTAATTACGCGTTTGGTGTCCACTCACTTTGTAATTCATTGATTAAGGCGATGTTAAAACTCGTTGCTGAATGTCATTGAACCTTTTAAAACGTTTAAGTGATTTTATCAGGCGATATAGTGTTAGTCATACAAAGTGATCGAATGATCCATTCCTGTTCAACACTCAGAATGTTGTATGTACGTCATAATATGGTTCGTAACAGAGGATACACGAAATGTAAAAGCGTACATCTGGGAAAATGAACACATGCACACCGTGTAAAGTTTTCTGTGCAATTTGAGTTCGCTAGAAAATACACTGGAAGACGATTTTAAAAAATCCCATCTGAAAATCCAATATGAAGGTGGTAGAAGAGGACGCTTGTTACTTTGTAAAATCATTAAGATCTGGTTTCAAACCAAGATTAGGATTTTGAATTGAGGGTTTCAAATGTGGTGAGATTTACAAGTAAAAGGTTCAAGTAATGGTTTCAAGCAAGGTTTAGAGCTTCACAGTGGTGTTCCAAGACCAGGATAAGGTTTTAAACAACTGGTTAATCCCAGGGTTAGGGTTTCAAATTAGGGTTTCAAGACAAGGTCATGGTTTCAAGAAGGTAGCGCATTTCGAAATGTGTTCAAATTTGAGTGAGGTTTTCAAACAACCGTTGGATTAGAATTAGCATTTTTAAAATGCTTCCGATGTTGTTTCAAACAATGAGTCTGCTTTTAAAATTGCGTCTGCCAACATTACAATTTAAGAATTACGGAAAACAAATTACAGTATTTGCAATTGTTTTATTCCCCGAATAAACAATTTCGATACCATTTGTGATTCCTTTATGTCCTTCGCAATATTTTTTCTAAACAAACAGCTCATCTTGATAACAATAAACAAGATCAGATTCATTAATCTGGTATGATGTTCAGCAAATGTAAATGTTCATATGTAAAATTCAGGTTTAAATTTACACAATGTACAAAATACTTTTTGTCTTATGCGAATCTGCTATCACAGCATAATTTTGTCACACAAGTGTGTCGTAGACATATATGTTGTGTCATATTTACCATCCACTTGTATTGCATGTTATATATTAGGAGTGGGCAACAGCCAGTCCAGCCAGTGGGACTTCTCTGGCAGCACGTTAGTGACCAGCTCATACGTGCGACTCACACCGGATGAGAGAAGCAGGCAGGGATCCATCTGGAACACTGTCGTGAGCACTTTTTTCCATTCTACTGGGTGGAGCCAAATAATTAGCCAATCATTTTGTTGTATCCAGTATTGTTTCCTCTGCATTACACTGATTGAATTAAAAGAAATAGTGTAAGACTGTGATATAAACTCTCTTTATAAAAGCTATACATACAAATGGAGTAAGGGCATCACTGCACGCTTCCAACTCCAACCAGCATTTATTGTTTCATGAGAAATTAATACTATATCTGTGTTAAATTGGGAAAAGTCTGCCCCATTACGTTGATTTTGAAAGCATCAAATCAGCCATCAGTCGGACCCTCGTATTTTCAGTACAGACAATGTTTTCAGTCGCCCTTGAACAACCCCATCTGTCTTTTATAGCTGTGTAATCAAACGAAAACCAAAGTGAATTTAGCACTTGTGTCGTTGATTTTTTTGGGTCATGTCTTTCATCCAGCCCTGCTACCTGAAAGACTGGGAGATGCATGTCCACTTCAAAATCCACGGACAGGACAGGAAGAATCTCCACGGTGATGGCATCGCTTTGTGGTACACGAAAGATAGGCTGCGCACTGGTAAACATGGCTGCTGGTCTCACACTTGATTATCGCTGCTATTTGCGCAAATCTAATGTACCTTTCAAAGCATAACTTTTAGGTGGGGAATTAAATGGTAATGTGCAAAAATGTCTGTAGCAATATACTCTGAAGGATAAATAATGAAGTGAGAGGGCGAAGGGGGAGAGAGAAGAAAGAAAAAAAAACCTATTGGGTGCCAGCCAATTTAGAGCATTATGACTGACCTTTCAAGGCTTCCAGAATATTGAGTTTTCTGAAAACACTGCGATTGGCTGGCAAACAGTTCAGTGTAGCCCGCCTCCTGCCCAACTGAGCTACACACTACCATCTGCTGACAAAAGTTACATTTAAAAAAAATATTTTTTTGTTTCGTCAGTCGCAGTTCACACAAGTAAACGTCAACGCTCACACCTACACTGTCACTGAGTTGCAACTGAAGCCATGTTGCATGGAAATAATAGTTATGATCAGCATAACACTCATCAGAAAACGTGCTCACGTGCTGAATTTCCTGATCACAGTGACTGCAGCTTCTTGACTGCACCGCACTGGCAGATGGCAGGAACCTGCTCGTCGCCTGTCGAAGAGGGACAAAGGGAGGAGGAGGGAGAGAAAAAAGTCATTGCACTGTGACGGGTGCGGTCGATACCATCGCCTCGGTCGCCAGGGAACCGAGCAAGGAGAGGGAGTAACAGAGCAGGAGATGCTGAGGGTGAGGGAGGGAAAGCGAGAGCATGGCTGTGAGAGACAGAATCAGATGGGCAGATAGAGTTTCAAACGTCACCGATCCTGTGAGTTGTTGTCTTGATGAGATAGTTTCACAGAGTGTTTAAACTTTCTGTCTTGTGAGTAGTACTGACTCATTGTTTAATGTGTTTAACACGTGAACATATCTGTATATTGACTGCCTGAGTTGGCTGCAGTGGGCTACAAATTTGTGAATATACCTGACATAAACCCTTCTGATCCCACATTTCAACAATGAAGTAAATTTTCTAGTGTAAAAGACTTTCTTTATTGTTCCTGAAGTTGCTGCAGGAGCAGATTTCTGTGTCACATGCTCTCTGCCTCCATTATAGGCCCGGTGTTTGGGAACCAGGATCAGTTTCTCGGCCTGTCCATTTTTCTAGACACCTTCCGCAACGATCAAGACATGGATGTAAGTGTACGCCCACACTGCCCAACCATTGACCGCCTCCTCTGTCCTCAGGGCCTGTCTTCTCCGAACACGCTATCTTCCACGGCCTGGCGGTTTTTATTGATACGTACTCAAATGATGACTCGGCTGACGTGAGTGCTGACCTTTTTGTCAGCATGCTGTCGCCGTTTTCATTTTTACGTTAAAGCGCCACTCCATGTTTTTCCATTCATCTTGCGTTCTTGTCCTTCATTTTGGTATAAATTGGACTTTTTTCTCCTCCAAAGGTCCCGTTAAGGGCCTGTCTGAACCAGTTTGTCTCAACACCATACATGAAGGATGAGTTTGATCAAAAAAGTTATCAGCACCTGTACTTAAAAAAAGATGATGGTTAATCGTAAAATATTCCCACTAAGTATGCAATTGTATTCAAGGTTGTATGGAATTAATCTTACCAGGACTATCTCTCTGCTCTTGGTCTTTTATTTTCTGGCTCTTTGAATATTTTAGGTACTAACATGCAATTACCTTCGAAAAGGTCTAAATAACCTAAAAACACACACAGTAATGTAGTTTTCACTTGGGTGGTAAATTTTGGGTCATTTCGGGCCTTCCCAACCAGGTTTTGCTTAGCAAGATGGCATTTTGTGAGTCCACAGAAGACAGCCATTTTGAAATGCTTGCGATTTTCAAGTTTCATCAAAAATGAACTCAACCTATATGACTTTCATTGATCCGTATCAAATTTGATCCATCAAAAAAAAACACACATTAGATTTGCATGGCTTTTTCTTATGTTGCAGCATCATCTCTGCATTTTCTCTTTTTTTTAATATGAAATCTAAATTAATATAAAATTGACTCCTTTCTGTCTCCTCATGTGTGTATTTAGCGTTTGTTCCCGTACATTTCGGCCATGGTGAACAACGGCTCTGTGAGCTACGACCATGGCAAAGACGGACGCTCGTCAGAACTGGGGGGTTGCTCGGCCAAGATCCGCAACCAAGAGTTTGACACCTATCTCGCCATACGCTACTCCAAAGGGAGACTTACCGTATGTATCATCCAACTAATATCGAGTCGTTCAATATGAAACTTGAAGTGGTATGACGCGGCGTGGCTGCTGTTCAGGTGATGCTGGATGTGGACGACAAGAACGAGTGGAAGGAGTGCATCGACATTGGAGGCGTTCGTCTTCCCACAGGATATTTCTTTGGTGCCTCAGCAGCCACTGGAGATCTTTCTGGTTTGTCAATTTTACAAAAGATGTCGTCAAATATTTTGTCGTAGTATTATAAGAATGAAAAATAATAGCATTATTTTCAGAATCAGAATCAGAATACCTTTATTCGTCCCGCAATGGGGAAATTTGCAGTCCACAGCAGCAATTGAAGAGGGATGGGGTTGGGGTGGGAGTGAAAGGATAGAAAACAAGATATTCTAAGCATAACAAAATAAAATAAAAACATTTTAAAACGTGTGAGACTAATTAAGACCATTATTTTCATGTTCACTTCATGACATTATTGAAGCAGGTTTTTAAGCAGCTTCCCAGATGCATCCCTGGGTATGAAATGGAAAAAATCTGAATTTTACTCTTCGTTTTCCAAGAAAAAACAGATTATTGTGAAATGACGTTCAGTGTGATCTCAGACTGTGTCTTTTGTCTTCCTTTTGGTAGACAACCATGACATCATCTCAATGAAGCTGTACCAGCTAATGGTGGAGCACACCCCCGATGAGGAGAACTTTGACTGGACCAAGATCGAGCCAAGTGTCAGCCTGCTCAAGTCGCCTAAAGGTTTGTTTGGTGGTGTTGTCGATGCGATGTAGGACTGGGCGATTGTCTTCCTCCAATTCGCAACCTTCCAGATCTTGTGTCATTGTCCTTGAGGGCATTGAAGTCCCTCAGCAAAACGATGGGTTTTCCGGGGGGAATGCTCCCTTGCTTACTCTATCAAAAAAGGGTGGTTACTCTGACCCATCCCTTCACCCACAGCCCAACGTATAGCAGGTGGGAATAGGTACCGTCCACCCACACCTGTTTTGCGACTCACCATGAGAAACTCCAGAGTGGAAGAGTGTCCAACCCCTCTTCTGGAGTTGTACCAGAGCGCAAGCTTTGTGTGGAGGCGAGTCGGACTATATCTTGTTGGAATTCCTCTGCTTTTTACACCATCCCGGGCTCCTTTTCCTGCAAGACATGTCCCTGCAATTAGTTTCAGAAGCCGTGGATCAGACTGCCTAAGTACTTGCCTTTTGCCATCACCCAGCTCACAGTTCACCCGACCCCTTTCGGCCACCGGCCCCACAGGTACTGAGCCCGTAGGACGGGTCACCCACTTCGCCTTTTCAGGCTATGGTCAGAAAAGTGACATGAGTGCCCGGCTTATTTTCTGACCTCTTGAGCAACTATTCAACAAAGCATGCACGCACGCACGCGCACACACACACACACACACACACACACACACACACACGCACACACACGCACACGCACGCACACACACACACACACACACACACACACACACACACACACACACACACACACACACACACACACACACACACACACACACACACACACAGTGCTCATCAGCAAACATGCATGTTGAACTTTCGAAGCTATCCAAAAATAAGTACTTCCAAATTACCAAATTAATCGAATTTGGCAATAAAATCTCTGAATTGCACAGTCTTGGCATGATGACGTTGTTGTTTTTGTTTTTCGCCTTTTTTCCTCTGCTTACTGGATGACGCATTTCTCACCCTAGACAATATCGACGACCCGACGGGCAACTTCCGTGGCACACCACTGACGGGCTGGAAGGTGTTCCTGCTCCTGCTGTGCGCGCTGCTGGGCATTGTTGTATGTGGTGTGGTGGGTGCTGTGGTCTTCCAGAAGCGCCAGGAGCGAAACAAGAGGTTCTACTGAGGAGCTGAGGAACAAACATTAACTCGGGGACGAAGAGTTTTTGGTGAACTATTGAAGCACATTTTAATGTGAATCTTTTTTTTGTCGAAAGATTGTACTGACATTATTGATTGGAAGTAATGCTCCTTTTCTTTTTTGTGGGGGTTGATGGCGGTTTTTGGAAGGGCGCTGTTTTGCTGCCAGTTATCTCGTTACTATGGCAACAGCACATCCATCAGCACTGGCATTGTGATTTTTATTTTTTTTAATTACAACGGTATTCTAAATCTCAAAAGCTGTTGGCTTTCCATCTCGTAAGTGTTCAAGTGGGGTACATGACTTGTATTTTTTTTTTTACCAGGGCATAAAACCACTCTTAAATGTGTTAAGAAGTGTGTTGACTCTGCTTAAAAATGTGTTTAAAACAAACTATGCTAAATAATAATGGTCCACTTAAAATTCGGACAGTTGTCTTTACATTTGAGACAGAATGTCTGTCCTTCAGTACACATACAATACATATTGATTTATATAGTGCTTTAAAGGACAACCGACGTCTCCGGACAAGTTGTGTCCATAATTTGTAAAATGGCTTCAAATGACTTCGACTGAGCGTATTTTAATAAGATTCCAACGCACATAGCTATGTTTTACGTTTTAAGACTCGCTCTGAATATTCAGAAAGTCTTGTTTTTGAGTTGGTGAAGAATTCGTACGTGACGTCACGCAAGGACCGACCCCTGACCGAAAAAAGACATTGTAGCAGTCCTTCCATCACGTCAATGTATTTTGCTGTACATGTTTGGTCTGAGAACCGTGTTGGACCCAAAAGCCGCCAGAAGAGGACATCCAAGCTCCATATAAGGAATTTATCAGCCTGTGGAAGGGGAGGTGGCCACTGGAGGACGCCATTTTGTGCCTCTTTTTTTGGGTGAGAGATTTTCCCCCAATGTTGCTTCAAAATGGCACATATAATTCTTTAATCGGTTGCAAACATGTATGCTTTCCTCTTCAGAACTATTTGAATCATATCACTGGATGTGTCACAAGAAAGCATATTCTCAGAATCTGAAGCCATTGTTTTGATTCACTAGCAATGCAAGATGTCTTGGCGTGACGTCACGAACTGGGGGCGGGACTTTCTGAAAATGCCGAATTCGCAGCTCAATTGTTTGCACATTTTGGACACTTAAGTCATTTTTATTGGTGTTTTGCATTTGACGAAAAATATCATACTGTGTGTTTTGGGTATTTTAGATGCTATAAAACGTTTTTCTTTTGTCAGTTAAAAAACAAAGTGACATCGGTTGTCCTTTAACAACAGCTGAAGCTGTAACAAAGCGCTTAACATAGACAGCTATCATATACAGGAAATAAAGCAGTGCTTAAAATGGTAGAGAGCACCAGGGAGTGAAAATAAGATCAAGTCTGAATCAGGCTGAGTTTATTTGTAATTTTTTTCCAAGATGGTGCCAAATATGCAGCTGTTGGCAAGTGCTCTCATGAGGCTTCCTTTTTTTTGTTTTTGTGTAGTCTGTGTGTTTTCTTTTGTCACTTTGTGTTGTGCGTCGTGTGGACCGGATTTGAATTATTTTTCAGCATTTTTGGCCACGACATTCATCAAGGAGGAGACTGCTAATTGGTTGCACCTTCTCGGCAGCATGAGTACACCAACACTGTGATTGGGAGGAATGTCTCTGCCATTTGGCCGTCATCGCTGGACAGCTCTGGGGCGATTGTGCTTTTTCGCGCCTGTAATTGGCAGCATTTTCACAGCCCCGCTTTGTTCAGCGGAAAGGTCGGTGCTGTTTGGACAGTCTGCGGCTGGATGGATGCATGGCATGAGGAGCCCATGATGAGAAGAATGATGTCAGCACAGAGCGCTGATTTGTGTGAGGAACTATCGCGGCTTAGAATTGAAGCGGATTTATGTGGGACAGGAGATGTGAGAATCTATTTTTCTCAATGGATGCTACAGTTAGGTGTTTGCTATCAAAACTTAGCTTGTAGCAGACGTGCGCATTCCACCATGACATCTCTGATCCTCTCTCTCGCCCCCTCCCAGGACAGTACTGTTCCTTAACTAACCGCACCTTACATCACTGCCCTCTAGTGGAGGGAGGAGCGCATAACAAGAATTATGTTGTCATTCATCTTTCAGCCTTTATCTCCAGGTACATACAACCCGTATGTATGAGTGACACAGTCAAAGTTGTTCTTCGATCTGGGAAATAATGTGGTGCTACATGATGGTTATGTTACCCAAATTAATTTTATGGCTTTGTACTGTTTTTTTATTTGTCATTTTGGGATGTGTCTTTATGTTGAATTTTTTTTATTGGACCCTGGCGGAGGAAATCACTACAGAGAAGGTAAATCCAGAGGCCATGAACTCGGGAGCAGGCGTGCCTGACTCCAAGCATGAACGCACCAGAAACTTGTTTGCTTCCTTCGTCTGTATTTCACCGCTGTGGTTGAAGTCACTGGAACGAGAGGTGGGTTACGTTTCCAAGTCGAACAAGCCAAACACACCAGCAGTCATTCGCCCCTGATTACGCTTTGAAGCTGAAGATAGTGACGAGCATTAACAACACATTAAAAAAGGTAATTGTGTGTAAAAGCCGCACGTAAATGTTTCAGTGTTAAATAAAGTGTACCCGTTCCCTTCTCTCCAGTAGCACTTATGGAATATTGCGGCCCGCGCCACTATTAAAATTAAGCCATCTGAGTTCCTGTATTTGGCTTCGTGGCATCTGTAGTATGACAATGTATCCACTAGATGGTAATATAGTTTTGGAGATAGTACACACAGTTTGCGGGTGATTTTATGAACTTTTTATGAATATTTTCAATTTGAATGAATGAATAATGACGTCTCTTTACTGAATGAGACCAACACTTTAGCTGGCACATCGCACAGTCATGGTTATATCTTACAGCACACAATATTCAATCACCAAACAAAGTTCATTCATCCTGAGAGAAGTTTCATTGTTTTATCGTTTCTACCTCGTAGCTTGAGAATTCATTACATTACATTAATATTTCTTGGTGTGTTATACAGAGTCATGTAAATGTTTTAATAAGCAAAAGAAATGATTAGTTTGTTTGGAGTTAGGAGTTTCGGGAATGTTACATTTTTAATTCAATGTAAATATTGATCAACCAATCATCTCAAGGACACATGTCACATCGTGTTTCTATTTTTTTGAACATCTTAAGAAGTAGTTACACACCACTCCCCCTTTTGCACTGCTCAATTGTTTTTTTATGACATTAAAATTCATGGTACTAGTTGTCAACATTTTTGAAAATTGATAAGTCTTAATGTTTGGACAATTAATGAAATTAATTTAAAAAAACAAACGTGGATGAAATTATAGTTGTCATAATTCAATCCGATTGGGGGAAAAGGTGTAAAATGGCCCTTCACTGAGCTGAGGTGATAAAGAGTAACTCAAATCTAAAAATAAAGTCCAAAAAATAAGATTAGTACTCAAAATTTAAGTTAAAATATGCAATTATCCTCAGTTGTATCAAAATCCATAAATGTAAACTGTAAATTATCTGAGCCGCTTATCCTGACAAAGTTTGCGGGCATGCTGGAAACTAATACTGCTGTTTTCATACAGTGGACAGGATACACCTTGATCTGGTTAGTAGCCAATTACAGGGCACACAAAGCCCGGCACATCAATTTTAAATGGATTTCATTATAAAACTATTGTGCTGTATGTCTCATTGCATTTGTAAGTGAATATTATTTGGAAAATGAATGGGTGGGTGTACAGTATGAACACCAATGCATCAAATTCCAAATATAATGCCAATGTTGCACTGTAGTTTACATTGTCCTTATCAATATGGAAAGGCACATGACAACAACAAATTCAGCGTGGCCAATCAGGATATTGGGGAGAGTCTTCCGTTCTCAATAGTGTGGGTAGAGACAATCTCATGCTCTTTTGTGGATATGCCAGTGTCTCCATCTGTCATAGCATATGTAGGACACGGAGGCAGATTTTATCACCGGTCTTTTGTCTGCTCAGACTGATTGCATATAAAGGCCATTTCATATGCTCTATATTACTTATCCTCAGATATCTTTGACAGCTTTTGAACGTGTGAAAATGAGACTGGCTTCCAAATCAAATGTCTCACACAACAATTCTTACTGTTCACACTGATTGTCACAGAAAAAAAGGTCGCATATGCAACCTATTTGGTTGAAGTCTGGAATCCCGGCCGAGTGCCTTAGTTTCACCAAAATAAATAAATATATAAATACAATGGGGATACACGTAATTAAAAACATGTATTTCTAATTTCATTTGAGGAAATAAACTGTATCAATTGATTAAAACAAATAATACTGCTCACTTCTTTTGCACATTCAAAAACAATGACAAATAAAAAGATGGCCATAATAAATAATACAAACTAACATTTCTTTTAATTGAAACTGTCACAGCTATATTTGTTGGTGTTCTTTTGTCACACCATGTTGACGTGACATCCTTGGAGGACAAAGAAAAAGTCATTGCTATTTTTTTATGAGGTAAAAGGCGAGAGGAGAACTGAAGTTAAAAAAACATGATCATGGTGTACTCTGTAAAATAAGCCAACACCTGAGAACAATTTTGTCACTCGGGCAACAGAAATTTTCAATGTAAACCTGCACAGGAAAACTGTAAAGAATGAATTATAGGATTTTTATTAATGATTTCTGTGCATGTGCGCGTGTGTGCACCCATGTGTTGCCTTGAATATACGGTGGGATCAGGGAAAAAAATCCTGATTTATGTTTAATGGTTACAGACTGTCAATATGGGACAACTCGTTCGTTTTGTTCCTTGCAAAAGTTGTAAAATTACATGTTATGATCTCAGTGTCAACTGCATAGGACAGTGCAGCGGTTCTCTTGTTGGATTGGCATGTTTCCCGGTGACTGTGTGGGTTTTGTTTGGGTTGGATTGGATTGGATATGCCTTTATTAGTCTCACAGTTGTATTCATAATCTAAATTGTGAGCGTGAATGGTTATTTGTCACCAGTTCAGGGTGTCCCCAATTTACTGTGTGAAGGCTCCAGCACACCCGCAACCCTCCTGAGGGTAAGCGGCTCGAATGAAGGATGGATGTATAATGTTTGTGTGCTGACATAAATTGTGCTTTGTTGATGTCCATGGTATATGGCGGCCGATAAGATACTTTGTCAATACAATAATAACACCGGTTGTTAGCATTTGTTGAATGTGGGAATAAATATCACAATATGTTTATATTTTTTCCGGCAAAGTATCATCAACTAACATAATTCTAAAATCAGATGTGCTAATCAGATAACAACAATGCAAAAGCGTTTTTGCATGCCTCAATATCTGTTCAGTTCAGGTGGCAAAGAGCAAGTGTTTGTGAAGTATGACGCCGTCAGCCCAATTAACCGCCTTAAAAAACTTTGATGATGAAGCTCAAAAGAAGGACGTAAACAGATCAACTTGGCACGTTGGCATATCCGGGAGAACTGACACTGGAGGCCATTTGCCATTCACTGAATTTAAACTAATTTTTCTCTTTTATCTTGGTTGGCACACCGGCTTCACAGTGCAGAGGTCGCCGGTTCGCGTCCCGCTCCAGCCTCCCTGTGTGGAGTTTGCATGTTCTCCCCGGACCCGCGTGGGTTTTCTCCGGGTCCTCCGGTTTCTTCCCACACTCCAAAAACATGCATGGCAGGCAGATTGACCACTCCAAATTGTCCCTAGGTGTGAGTGTGACAGTGACTGTTGTACGTCTTTGTGTGCCCTGCGATTGGCTGGCAACCAATTCAGGGTGTCCCCCGCCTCGTGCCTGAAGACAGATGAGATAGGCTCCAGCACCCCCCGTGACCCTAATGAGGAATAAGCGGTACAGAAAATGGATGGATGGTACTTGGCCGCACAAAGAACTTGTGGAGAAAGCTAACGTTGGAGTCTTGGAGAATGACATTCTAACATATTGTGTTCGTTAAAGAAAGAGAAGAAATTAGAACGTAAGTGAAAAGACATGGCTGACAGCTGCCAGTATATATTTTATGTATGAAACATTTATATTTTACATTAAAATTGTTTACCCCGAGCACCCTAAGAATGCGCGTGGGGCAGTGTTTTACCTGAAAATGTTCAATCAACAAAATGTAACTTAATTGTTCAGAAATGGTGCGAACATAAACGGAACATAGTCGTTTTTCTGCCTGATGAACCTTTTTGCAAACTCACTCATTCTGGCGCCTGTGAACGGCTTTTACAATACAATACATGTAGATTTAGATAGCGCTTTAACAACAGCTGAAGCTGTAGCAAAGCGCTTAACATGGACAACTATCCTATACAGGAAGTAAGTACCAGACCGGATTTAAGAAAAAAAAACAAAAGCAGTTACATTCTGCACTTCCTAAATATTTATAATAGTTGAAAAAACTGACAATTAAAAATGTTTTTCTTCACAGAGGATAAAATGTACTTTTACGATGTACGGGGTTACGACTATCGATGCTATCATGAAGCCCATCAATGATGTTTTCCATTTTGTGTTAGCATTTGGCTAGATTTAGCATTCTTTAGGCAATGTTATTTGGTTATCTTGAATACGCAAAGTGTAATTCTCACATTTTTGGTCAGTTTTACATTGATAAAACACCTGTGCTAAAACATAATTTAAAACAGACATTTAAACAGCTTCTTCCCCCAAGCCATTAACTCTTTGAACTCTTTCAACAGTAGCCAAAATGGAACTGTATAGTGCCACTTAGCATTTTTTTTGACAACGATACTAGTGCAGCGTGTTCTACCGGAAACAAATTCCTTGTGTGTCCTACATACTTGGCAATAAAGATGATTCTGATTCTGATTCTGATTCTGATTCTGAAAAACTAGATAAGAACCTAAATACAAATCAGCTGTTAATAGTCTGTAATATAAATACACCTCAACTAAACAAATAGCACACCTACCCGATATGGTGACGAGCACGTTGACGCCCTCCAAAACATCCATCTGAACAAAACGCCGCCTGGTGATCAGGTTGTAAACTTTTACCCGACCGCCTGGGTCAAGGAGCACGAGGCTCTTTTCTGTCATCATCAGCAGATTCACACCTCAGAGCGCGGCGCTTTTCAACAATGGTTCAATTTTTTTCTCAAGTGCCAAGTTTTATTTGTCTTCCAGGCGAAAAACTTAAACACACAGCAAATTAAGTTTCATATGTAGGGGGATAAACACCTTATTTGACAAGCTAAGCCACAAAGACTCACATTATGTGTCATCAAAATATAAAACTTACTGTCCACGGTTGACAAAACACATGCAAATAAACACTGCATCAAGGAAAATAGGCATACTGTATAGTAATGATTACCATTAGAGCTGAATGGTGAGTATAGTTTTTGCTTTTTTGAATGTTGCTGTGCCGATGACCATTTTGTGTTTGGGAGCCTTTGACGGAGTGAGTTGCTTGTTCTGTAGCCACAAAGGGACATAAGTCTTCTTGTGCCGGTCCCAAGCCGGGATAAATACAGATGGTTGTGTCAGGAAGGGCATCCGACGTAAAAGCTTGGCCAAAACAAACATGCGGATCAAACCTCTAAAGATGGAGGATGCAAGCCCAGGTGGCTTGCTCACTCTGGAAATCAGTATTGTTTGGCAACAAATAGTAGTTAGAGACCCTCTGACTCTAGTCCCTCTGAACAATCGACCATCTTTTTACTTTCAATGGTGTGTGTGTGGGTTTCAACGTAGCCTGAAGACGAAAGCGACTTTATTTAGTTGTTCGTGTTAGCGTGAGTGAGAGAGTTAATTTCCTAGTTTAGCCTGGTTCCTACCTTATACAGTATTGTGTTTGTGCTTGCATATTAAACATTAGAGTCAGATGTGATAACCACCATTATAGATACATTGGTGCTGTAAAACAATTAAAATATTTCATCAAGATCACTTTCCTAAATTCATAGTTGACTCACAATTAATCATGATTAATCACCATTTTTTAATCTGTTCTCAATTTCCTTTGATTTTTCTTTGTCCTATTGTCTATTGGATCGGTTTCTGTTAAATCAGTGTCTGAAACTCATGACAAAAAGTTACCGGACACCAGGGCAGACAACTCTGAAAATTTGCCTGCCCATTTTTCACAATACACAATAAGAAACACATGAAACAAAATAAGACGACTAATCGCAAAAATAACCAATCGCAAAAATAACCATTGTTGCAAAGTATTAATGAATGTTTTTATTAAGGATGTACCAACCAAAAATGCTCCCTTGCTTAATTTATCGTAAATATCCCTTGCTGATGATTTTGCTCCACTTCGTAATTTTGCACTGCATTGTTTGCGTTGCGTCGTCTGCTACAAGCCACATGAACTCCTCTTTCCACAATGTTTTTAATGTATGTTCAATTTCTAAGCGTCTTTCAAAACTCTCAAGTACTCTTTACAGTCACAGGATAATGTACGTTTGATTTTGAAAAAAAAAAAAATCTTTCGTTTTTTTTTTTGTTTTGTTTTTTTTTTCTTCAAAGAAGTTGTTGGCCACCTGGGCGGAGATGTTTTGTAAGTTGTACGCCCGACGGAAAAGTTGCACGCCCCGGACGCCCGGGGTGTGGAACGTTATTTCAGACACTGGTTAAATATCAACATATACTGAAACATCAATTTCAATATTCAATTTTAAAGAACCTTCGTATGTGGTTAAGCTATTTCCTGGATTCATTTCACTAACATAAAAAAGCTATTCTTTCAGTCTTTTTGAATCATTCCGTACAACAATGATACTCAAACCATTTAAACTCGGCACGACTGAAAAAATGCTACTTAATAACACCCGAGTGAAGCCACCTGCGGTCAGCTCACACCACCACTCACTAATATCACATATTCATTGTTTTTTTTTTTGTATTTTTTTTTTATCAAGTCTAAATTCTCTTAACTTTCAAAATGTAAAAGTTGACAGCACTTGATAGCTTGGAGCGAAAAGAAAAGCCCTTAGTGGCTTGCTCACTCTGAAAATCTATATTGTTTGGCAATAAATAATATTTTTCCTTTCAATACCTTATGCAGCATATATCCAGTTGAATGTATGCTTATATCGATACTTTGGATATTTTGTATTGCATTCTTTACTGTGTACAGTTATATTTTTTGTCAAACATTTTTGTCAAGTCCGCACGAGGTGTGGCAACAGATCTCGTCGGACAAAAAGGGGAGCTAGATCCAAAATACTCGATAGGGACAGGAATAGGTTCAAAAGAGGCTTTACTGAGGCAGGGGAAAAAACAGAAAATAACAGAACTGGACAGCGAGGCAGCAACAACCGAGCGAGACACCCCTTGCATACGGTGAGGCGAAAAGTCACACGTGGAAAATACACCGGCGAATACCGAGCATAACAGGGTGACTTTTATAATCAGAAGGCACAATTCGTGGGATTGGGATCGGGTGTGCGAGCCCGGAGGAGCAGGGAGGGGAGGTGAGGGGCACGCACCTGACGCCAATCAGGATGTGAGAGTTTTGTATCCGATACTTGCATGCTTATGTAATATTTTCTATAAATCGCACAGCCACCTTATGCAGCATTTGCACAGTTGAATATCCAGTACAGTATGCTTATATCGTTATTTTTGATATTTTATATTGCATTCTGTTCTGTGTAAAGTATTTTTTTCTCAAACATTATGTTGTGCATACAATACGTGTAACTTCGTTTTTCTTTCATTTTTACACCCAGACCCTTCATTTATCCTGCTCTTGATTGATAATTTCTCCGCTGTAGTTAGTCCCTGGTGTACATAGGACAATCTTTTTACCTTTCAATTTCGTTTGAGGTGGCTGCAGGTTTGACATGAACTTCACTGTGAAGATGACCGTGTGTGACATGTTGTCGTCCCGATAAGTGTAGGGCGCGCACTGCATGCACATGTCCTTGGTAAGTTATCAAAGCTTATTAAAGGTTATTTTATCAGGTATGTGTGTGTAACTCAAGTATTCCTCTGGTTCATGTTGTCAGAACCATCAACAATGAACTGAAAGCAAAGCTCATGGGGACAAGAATTATATGAATTACAATTTGACGTAGAATGTAGAATCTTCAATTTTGAATTGAGCCATGTAGAATTCACTTCATGTGTTTTTGTGTGAGACCATTAATTTCCTGCGCCATGCTGTTCACACACACAAAAACTGGACCGGCATATCCTACCTCCTGCTTCATGTACCATCTGTCTTCTTTCCCAAAGCGCACACATATAACTGTATTGTTTTTATACATGTTTTTTTTTTTTTTTTTTAATAAAACTTGAGTTTGTGAGTGGGACCTCCAGTTACGAATGCACTTTCTCTACGTACAGCCATGTTAGGTAGAAAATCTGGTTTGGAAAATGACCTCTATTTACATACTGTTTTTGATATACGAGCATACTGATCTCTTTATCGCTGGCCATGTTGACTAAAAATATTTTGCCTGGCAATTATATTCAAACACACTCGCAAATATAGTATTTTATTTGTAGGGTAAAAGGTACAAATATGTTCTTATACTTGGTGGGTAAAAAGTACAAATGAAGCATTTTCCTATAATTCATGCAACTGTCCAAAAATATTTTTTTCCTCATTAGCCTAGTTCATACCAGTGCGTTCAAAAATGAAATAAATTCTACTTCAACCAATACGATACGCTCGAGCAGTAAGTTAGTCAACATTTGTTCCCATAATAAATGTGCACTTCGATACTGAATGTAATCCTGAGAAATTGCTACTTACGTAGCATTTAGGCTACAGGAACACTTGACTGTATTTGTGAGTACAGTGAAACTCCTCTACAACGAAATCATGCTTTCAGCAAGACATTTTTCACAACATGGGATTTTTCATTGGAGCAAATGTTATTTTTGTAGGTAGATAATTTTATTTTTGTAGATAATTTTATCTGTGTTAAAATAATCCAAATCTATTCAAAGATCATTTATCATGTACATTTGGATTGGTGTTGTTTTTAATGAAGAGAATGAATGGTTAAAGTCGACACAATCACATCATGCCCTACGCGCATGAACACGAAGCAGAAGTGCCCTTGAATTGGTATGGAACAATTAACCATTGAATGAGAAAATACTCAAACATACACTTCATTTATACCATAAAAGATGTTTTCAATTAAGGATATGTAGTCCTCATCCTCCCTTCTGGTAAACTTAATGAGCAATAAATACTTCTGTTTTTTAAGTGTTTTATTTCTTCATAACAGTGTACGTTTTGACTTGACTAAATTATGTTTATTTTTAATCATACAGGGGTAAAAAAGGAAAATACTGTATCACTTAGTTTTGGGTGTATTAGTTTACGGGGTATTCATTGCATTTACATTCAATTCATGTTTCAAATGACCACTAAATCTCATTTAACTGCCAGCCTGATTTTGTATGCTGCAATCCTGTATTTATGATGGGATTATTTAACCCACTGATCTTTTAATGTAGAGGAAGACTTTCCTTCCTGTTATCCTTGTGGATCGGCCTGACGTCGAAATTGATCATTTCTTTCTTCTTGTTTTCTACATTTATTGTAATTTTGTCTTTCCTCTCATCTAATCTTTTTGTTCTGCATAATTCATTTCATCTTGTTAAAAGTCTCTTTCATTTGAGCACGCCAATTCACCTACCGTGGAACACTTTTATTTAAAATAGCCCCTCCTGTGAATTATAATCTTGGTTTATTTTCCTTGATTAAAAAAATGACAATTAACTACTGCTCCAAATTCACACAAAGCACCATGTTGTTCCTCTAAAGTTATTCAAAGTTGAGGAAGAAAAACAACACTTATGATTGACAGATACGTATTGTATTTTGTTGTGTGTGTACCATGACAACCTATTTCTCTCAATGCTGTGGGAGACACATCATTTAAATCTTAATGTGGACTTTTAGTTTAATGACACTCTTGTCCAGCAATCCTTAAGTGAACAGTAGAATTTCATTCAATTTAAAACATGACCAAGCCCATCGGCCGTGATGCAATGTGAAATATAAAATGAAATAATTTTTGCAGAGAGTTCTTCACATGTGAAAAACTATGATACGTATGTTTGAAAAATTTGAGAGGTTTGAGCCATCGATTGGAGGTTTGCACCATTGTGGGTGTGCACACAACTGACTTGCTTCCTAGGCAATGCATGTAGCTACTCACTCAAAATCAGGCAATGCGAGGTGCACGATCTACAGGGCAGAATGAGTCATCTCCTAGTTCATGAAATGAACAACCTAGGGAACTTGTACAGACATGAAACAAATTGCAAATTCCCCCATTGTGGTACGAATGAAGGTTTTCTGATTCTGATTAAAGGTCCTCCCATCTCTCGCTGCTTCCGAGCATGACTAAGACCATAATAATAGCAGTCCAAACAAAACACTGTTTATGTACACTTAAAGCCCCTATGCTGCTGATGGGCGAACATTTCTGACTGTTATGGTAGCAAAATATTCACATCGGGGTTCATTCAAGGTTGATCATGTTCGCCAAATGGTCTCCAGATGTTTGCCAAATGTTTGAACGCGTTCAAAATTCCCTTGTGACAAGAAAAGTACAGGCAAGCCTGACGACCATTTGCATTTGCCAACGCTGAAAAAGACCCTGACAAAAATGCATGCAACATTCGTTACCTTTCAAAACAAATGTGCAAATGTTCACTGACCATTGCGAACATTGGGCTTTGAGTGTAAGCAGCATAAAATAATCTATTTCATCAAAATAAAATTCCTTTTACATAATAAATGAAAATTCAGCACTAGGTTTTTTTTTTACTCAAGACAAACAAATAGGAGAAAGCACTGAAAACAAAATGTCTGCCCACCTCAACTCAGAAACAGTGCGTACGCGAGGGTGGGATGCTGAGCGGCGTACGGGTGTATCGCTCTCTTCGTGACCAACTGTTGTCGCTTGCGCACGTGCTGCGTTTTGCTCTCGCGTTTATTATAGGTGGACTTGAATACTTGAAATCAACATTTGCCATCAAGCCCCCTCAACTGATTGCTGGCATCTGATTGGCGTCTGCAATTGAGGCGAAAAAAGCCACCGATGACAAACAAACAAAACAAAGAAAAGATAAAAGGCTGTCTGAGTGGCATCAGAGGAAAAAAACAAGGGAAAAATTAGGATGTAACTAACGACATCCCTGTTCACACGAAGGGGCGTTGTTTGAGCTCGCAGTGAGTCTCTCAATGAGATGTCATTTGATTGGTTCTCCGGTGTATCAATCAAATAAAGGGATGGCTGATTGGCTGACGTTGAGTTTTTTTCAAAAGAACTCCACTTGATTTGTTAAGCGTCAGTTCCTGACAATGTCACATCACCTTGTCTTGCGATCTTCCAATAGTATCATGGAGATCGATTGGTCGATCACGATCGACATATTGAGCACCCCTGGTAGGGAATACAGCATGAAGAAATCTACGATCAGTACGATATTAAAGAATAAGGAGGCTGTGAAATCTAGTGATGTGGCTATGGGCGTGACAGCAAGTGTCATTGGATAGATATTTTAAGAGAAAAGAACATCCTGTAGCCGAGTCATCCGTAGCAAAGACATTTGAACGTGTGAGCGCCCCTCAGACAGAAGAGCTCCCCGAAGTTTTTATGGAAGGAAATTTATTGTTGTAAGGAGTCCCCTCCTTCCAAACAATAAATTTCCTTCCTCCGTCTACCTGCGCCTTCTGCTGACCACCGCAAAGGTAAAAAATCCTATTCATAATTATTTTCTTTACGAACGTACAATTAGCCTGGGTTACATGAATGTTTATGTTATTTGTGTCTTTGCCATTTCGCTTAACATTTTCTGAGATATACATTGCTTTTTATGTGTTGGTCAGCATTTTAATGTGCAATTTCATGCATAAAATAATGTATAAAATACTGTACTAAAAAGGTAAACGTTCAGGGTGTTGGAATGGATTAAAACGATTTACATTATTTGTAATCGGAAAAATGGTTTCGGTGTTCGACCAAATCGCTTTTCGAACGGGGTTCTGGAACGGATTATGTTCGAGAACCGAGGTATCACGGTATATATTTTTTTGTAGAATTCTAAAAATGTACTGGTGCTGACAGCAGAGGCACACTTTTGAGCATGCACCTTGTTAAATTAAAAGGATCAACACAAATTAGACTTCATGTACTATCATCTGCAAAGACAATAAAAAAGAAGCATATTTAAATTTAAATTACATTCTTTTTTTGCGGCAGCACACATGCCATGTTCCATTCTATTTGTTCAGGAGGACGTAGACAGTTTGACAATCAGGAGGTCAGTACGGCTCCATTCAGACTCCAATTCCACAGCTTTTTCTCTCACTATCTGTCCATCTCCAGGCAGGCGGCGGGCCAGAACGCCACCGGATCGGGTGACGAGACGCTCGCCGTTCCCTCTCTGCGGGCGCCTGCTTCGGCTTTCTTTTCATCCCAGCGTGGAATGTAATCAATTCCTTTCTCAAGAGAAATGGAATTGATTTGATCCCTCAGGTGGTATGTAAGCAGTTATTTTCTCCCAAGTGGAATCTAATCAATTGTCGCACCATTAGCCTCAACATGCCGTTTCTTGTGTGTGTCTGATCCAATCTTGGCCGGAAGTCAGAGGAGTGTTTTTTGGGGCTTTTTTGAGTTGTACATGCTACCTTAAAGGACAACCAACGCCTGCGGACAAGATTTCTCCATAATTTGTAAAATAGCTTCAAATGACTTCTACTGAGCGTATTTTACAAAGATTCCACCGCATATAGCTATATTTTACGTCTTAAGACTCGCGCTGAATATTCCAGAAGTCTTGTTTTTGAGTTGGTGACGAGTCCTCACGTCACGTCACTGAAGGAACGCCCCTGCCTGAGAAAGGACATACCTTGCATCACCTCAATGCATTTTGTGGTACTTTATTTGGTCTGAGTACTTCGTGTTGATCCGTGTTGATGGCGAAATTAGAAGGAAAACACATAAAAAACGCGATGGTGAATCCTTGTGTGTTGCACCTAGCATCTATTTGATATTCACTGACAAATATTGTAAGTACTTAATCAGCCCGTTTCCACGGAGCTTTGTCGCCATCTTCTGCCTCTTTTCGGTGCTACACTCCCTCCCCCTGCCCCCCACAGATACCTCAAAATGACAGGGAATAACTTATTTAATCGATTGCAAACATGTATGCTTTCCTCTTCAGGACTATTTGAATATATATATAACTGGATGAGTAACAAGAAAGCATATTCTCCGAATCTGAAGCCATTGTTTTGATTCTCGAGCAAGGCAAGATGTCTTGGCGTGACACCACGAACAAGGGGTCGGTTGTCATTTAAAAAACTGATAAAATCCACCAAAACAAACCCACAAAAAAGTCACAACAGCATTTGTATGGAAATAGTAATGCTTATCTTGTCTGAATTTACAAATCGATGAACTAACTTTAGTCAAGCTCTAACTAAAAAGCCATAAATATCCACCAATATGGCTGACTGAGGTGGTAAAATGTATAGGCTTAGCTACCCGTGTTAGCTTAGCCTTACAGTAGAATTACACAGTGGTGGTTTCAACCGTGATGCTGTGGAGCTATCAGCTTGGGCTCTATCAGAATTTCCACTTCCTGGAGGCTCTTTTCTACTCAGGTTCACCTACTGCCATGGCTTCTTGCCCACCTTCTGTCAAGAATTATTTCTGGAGATAAACACTGCCTATCCACCACCTTCTCCTCCTCCTCCTCCCTTGTCCCTCTGTCCACCTTGTAGATTTAGATTATGTGTTCTATTACAGATTTCTCATTCCTTTTACGGTGTGGAATTGTCTCCCGTTCACTTGACATTTGCCTGCGTCTCACCGTTTGCCATCTTTGTTTTGTGAGTGCCATCTTTTTTTACTTCCGCCAAATGTAAATGCTACATTATAATAGAAGAAACACAACTCAGATGTACAGTGACTGAGGGAACAAATAACAAAAGTACTTCCAGTCTGTGTGAAAGTACGACTGGTAATTGTGAACATGTGAAACATGGCTCATAAAAGAGCATATCCCATCAGACGGAGATCACGCAGTGTCTTGGCTGTCCTGCAGTCTTTCTCCACAGGTCCATGTGTCATCTTTGGGCAATGGAATGTTGGATACAATCGACTTTTTGCCTTCTGGCGCAGCTCTAAAGGGCAAGTTACAACGTTCTGTACATTATTATAAGTCATTATAAGTGCCTTGCATGCTGGGTCCGAGAGGACAGTAATTTCATCTGTGCTGAATGTCATGCATATTAGCATATTTGACAATAAAGCTGACTTTGACTTTGATATTCTCAATGTACAATACAATACAATACATATTGATTTATATAGCACTTAAACAACAGTTGAAGCAGTAACAAAGCGCTTAACATGGACAACTATCATAAACAGGAAATAAAGCAGTCACAAAGTTTTTTTTCACTCCTGGTTGTTTCTATTAATTGCTGAACAAATGAATCAGGATTGATTTATCATGTATAAAAGGCTACTCAGTTAGTGCTAATGATATGATCATGATTTGAAATGCTGGTTTAACTATATACAGGGCAATTTAGAAAATGGATGGCAAAATGTCACACAATATTTAAAATATGGAAAAACAGGAGAAAACGCAATCTTGGAGATATGTTTTACACATATCTTCAAGTTTTTATTTCATTTTTTAAGTGCTCAATGTGACAACTTGTCCCAAGTGCGCCTCAGGATGTCACGTTCCACCGTGTTGATTGCAGTTGCTATTCGATCTTTTGTGTTATAAATTTTGTCGTGAATGTAAACACTACAGGTGCAAGAAACAAAAGTGTTTTCAAGTCTCAGTATCCAATTACAGTATTACATATTTTGTAATGTGTACAATTCCAATTCAAGTCATCAACGGGAGCATGCTTATGGCCCCCAGCAAATATTTTTGTTTTGAAAATGCCAAAAATATTTTCATTAAAAATTTTAAAATACTTTCCTGAACTAGAATCCAACAAACAGCTAACCTCTTCAATGTTCTTTTAATTTTGTTTCATTTTTCATTGCTTATTTATTCACCGTCAGTTCTGAAAATTCACAGCGGCCTTCGGGAATTTCAATAGTCAGGCAATGTTGGGCACCGGATGTCTGTTTCAAATGCTAGAATTGATAAGAGAGATTAGCAGACCGAGTCTGTCTCTCTCCGATACAAACTCTCTGGTTCCTAGAAAGATTACAGCTCGCTGCAAATTGCAAATTCCAATAATTTCAGACAAACACTTCAGTCTATTAAAATCAACTGATTTAATAACCTGATCTTCTACTTAGGGGAGTAAACATTGCCCAATGCCTTGTGTCAAAAATGTCCACAGTGAACACGAACACATACGTGCATGCAATTTACTGTTTTACAATTAATTCAAGTTCCTCTTGTCATTTATACACGATAACCTTACGCAGGGAGAACGGCGTGTGTGAAGATGCCAGATTAAGGTGAGTTTATCTCAACTATCATCATAATGATTTGTCGCCTCTACCATAGTTCCTTTTGTTTTTCTAAGGCCCCTGCTTTACTCTTATCTAATGTTGAAGACCCAACTCAGACTGTTTGGATTAATGAGTGCTAGATAAGGCAAAGCACAACCCACGGCTTTATTCATATGTATGCATACTTACATGCAGTGGTTTGAGGAGATACCAGCACCACCCTCATTACTCTGCCTCCGAGCCATGCTTTTTGTTTCGCAATGTTGACACAAAACACTACAAAACACACTACACACGCTACACAATGATTATGAGATTAAATCCAAATTGACTTCACATGACAATGAAGTCTGTCACTCTAGTCAAGCACCTATTGAATGGATAGAAAAGTGGGTAAACAGTTGTGAGGGTCAAACTAAGTTTATTGTACCAACCTTCTTAATATTGCTTTTCAAATTATGAAAGACCAACTAGAGTGGCTATACAAGCCGTTTTGGTAGACTGCTTGCCTCTCTTTGGTACATTACAGATGGTGCATAATTTGTTCATCTATTAAGAAATCCGTACGCACTTTATTTTCTTAGCGAAGGATCGGAGGGGATCAAGCCTTTTCCGTTGCTGGTCCCTCCTCTTGGAAGAGCCTCCCACTGAGCATTCGGTAAGCCCCCTCCTTGCCCATGTTTAAGACTGATCTCAAAACTCATTTGTATTGGTTGGCATTTGCCATCGCGTGACTCAGACTTCATCTTAGTTCTACTGTTTTGTACTTTCTACTGTCTTCATTATTAACTTATTGTTGTACATCTGACTTTATACACGGGTGCTCCATGTACAGCACTTGGTATACAGTGATGGCTGCTTTAAAGTACTCTATAAATACATTTGAGTTGAGAAAGACAGGCTGAATGCTATACCATTGCTACGCTTGCATACATCCTCTCACAATATGAGGCAACCGCAAGCATGAAAGAAGAGGCAACAAGACCAAATGAATAGCATGCACAATCCATAAAAGAAGCATTAAGATAGTTTGGGTTTGAGGATGTTTAAATACACTTTGAAATCAAACAGCGTCAGGCACAAGAACAACTAAAACAAACAACAACAAAAAATCAGTCCAGTAGAATATGAGCTTGATACCACTTGTATCATGAAACGACTTTAGTGAGACAAGAGTGGCTGTAAGGCTGTCATTTGTCAAATTTCCGAGGATGGTCATCCTATCCATCTGTGAAGCAATTTAATTTAACCCATTGGTTTGACACTCTAATTTATTAATACTGCAAAAACGACAACAATTATAGGCATGCCAATTTATATGCATACCTATATGTATGCTGTGGCGACCCCTGAAGGGAAAAGCCGAAACGGAAAGAAGAAGATTGTGATGAAATTGTTGTCATCATTTTGTGACACTTATCATTTTACACTCATTTATTTGTCTTTCCTACACAGTGACATTGTTTAATCTAATGGATATTACCTTCATAATACGTATACTGTCTTGCAGCAATGTGGCTCTTACAGCAAGAGTAGTTAAAAGTTGCACACAGGTCGAACAGGGCCGCTCTATTTATGTTCCGACAGGAAATGTTGATACGGGTCCCGGATTGATGTGCCAAGATTTATTTCAGAAAAATCTCACTGTCAAGATTAAGTCACTTGACTACTTTAAGACATGAGACATTGCTAATCTTGATTTTCCTCTTATCCTCCGCTCAACCCCCTTCCACCATCAAAATGTTTACATTGGGTGTCCTCAAAGCTTAAGAGCCAAGGATGTTACTTAAGGTAACACAGGTCAGTGTCTGTCTGGATTCTTCCACTCGCACTCCTTTCCTCCCTTTCAAAGCGCACACGCAACAGACCCTTAAACATTCCACACCATGGCTGATATGCACGTGTCATTTCTTTTCTCATGTTTGTTTTCATCAATCGTACTCGGTCTGACTTAGCAGAATTAAATTTTGTTTGTGTTTCTATCATGACCACACAATAGAAACAAACCATGACCTTAAAATCAATTTGGATTCAAAGCAGCCTTTTTCGTTTGTCCAATCTAATTTCTGTTGTGCGCATATGAATGGGGAGAAGTGGCAGTCATTAGTGGAGCCATGATAATGACTCAAGAACATACAGTGACACCTCAGCTTCCGAACTTAATTTGTTCCCAGAAAGTGTGTGTAAGGTGAAAGTTTGTCTGCCGAACATTTATTTCCCAAAAGAAACCATTAAAAATTAAAATAATCCGTTCCCAGGTCCCCATAAAACATACTTTTCTACTAAATAAGCTTTAAAACTACACAAAAGATACCTTATTTTATGTATAATAAATGTGCTATTGTATTGTAATTAAAGAAATAAACTGTACTGTATAATAGTCGTTTTATTTACCTTGGTGATGGTCGTTGATGTAGTTGCTTCTTGATGATATCTGAGGGAAGTTGCCAGGCTTTCTCTGCGATAATACCCTCACTCACTGTCCCCTGCTAGCTGCTTTTCGTTAATCCAAATCAACAGAAGTTTTTCAACCTCTTCTGAGACCGTTGCTTAGACAACACAGAAGCACCCTTATCCACACGTAGCAATGGTTGACTTAGCATACTGGGACTGGGACGCTAAGTCAAACAAATGCACACCTCGGTTGTGTTTTTCAATGATCTCCTTCTCATGCTCAACCGTAGTTTTCTGTAATGTTTTCTTAGGCTTACCACTAGCCGGTGGGGGGGGGGGGGGTCTTTTTCGGTCCCAGTGGAGAAATTTACATTTTGCTGTTCGACCGTATGGTTTGGTGTTCATCCACTGAAAACTAGTCCTCCAGCCACCGTGGCGCTGTGTGGTTTGGTTTGTCCGCCCAAAACTAGTTCGTATGTCAAGATTGAATTCTCGCTAATTTAATGTTCGTAGGGCGAAAAATCCGTTACCTAAAGCATTCGTAAAACGAGGTATCACTGTATGTCCGAAAAGACACATGTTGGCTATTTTGCTTTGACATGACTGTTTGATTTTCCTGCATAGGATTGCTGAATTGAAGTGGTAGAGACACATTCCGGCAAATTTGAAAATGCAACCCGTTTCACTTTGTAATGTGATACATCAGTTTATAACTACAAATTTGTAAGCAGCCATGCTCGATAATATTTGTTTTATAGGAACACCAAAATTTAATGATTCACCATCAAAAACAGTAATTCAAAGCAGCTTCAAATGTTCTTATGGTTGTCCTAATTAAAAAAAAAGAGAAAATCAGTCAAGATTGAGACTTAGTATGTACAATTGAAACTGTTCATGCAGTCATCAGGATGTCAAACACTACACTTCAATAAACTTTTTTTTGTAATGTTACATTTTTTTGGTTTGCTAATTAACAACTTAGTTTGTGTTTTTTTCCACTTGCTGTATGGTATCATTTAGATCGATTCATTGTGAAATATTCAAATGATTGGCAAAACATTATCTTCTCTTCTTCACCCTCTGGTTCAAGATGTACAAATCACCTTCCGGAATCCCAGGTCCTGAAGTTGGGAACAAAATAGAGCAGGCCCCTTCCTACTTGAATTAGATGAACTGATGTCACTTTAATTCTAACAAAAATAAACAATATTCTAAAACAGCAGTTGAAACAGTGGAGTCCTGGCTGAGGCCCCGAGGCCTGCGGCCGTGATCAGGGGAGTGGGGGCGCACGGTTGACAATCTGGGCAAAAAGTGTGTGTGCGTGTGCATGTGCGCGCGTGTGTGTGTGTGTGCGTGTTCGTGTGTGTGTGTGCGCGCATGTGTGTGAGTGTGTGATTGTCAAAGAGGAGGACCCGGGTGAAAAAAGGTTGGAATGAGAGCGCTGCTGAGGGAGTGTCATCTTTCATTGCATGTGAAGCAAGTCTGAAGTCTTTAGCAGAGACAAAATAGTCCCACGTTTTGATTGTAATTGTTTTTGTCATTTTTTTGTTTCTTTTTAATGGAATTCAGCATGAAGAAACCAAATGTGGAGCCACACCACTCACAGCAAATTTTTGAGGTTTTTAAGGCATGAGAAGAAGGAGGAAGGCTGACAACTTTGACATCAGGTATCGCGGTGGTTCACTTGTTGGATCTTTCCGGGAAGTTCTTTCACAAGTCGGACTCTTTCCGCAAGGGTGGTGGCGGCGTGTGGAAGAAAACATTGCAGAACAGTGTCAACAATGATGCTCTTTTGGCACTTGTTCCTTCTTAAAATTGTCCCACTTAACTGGACTTATAGCTGGCTTTTGCTCAAATATTATGGAAGTTACTATCATACGAGAGACATTCACAGCCCTCACAAAGTTTTCATTGTGCGGTATGAATGTGATCTTATGTTGTAAATTAGCCAAGCTCCTTCACCATTAAAAATCTAACGGCAAGCGATATACATGCCATCAGCTAATTGCGTGGCCGTGCTGACAGGGTTGACATTTTTGGCTAATATTAGCTTTTTATAAGGACATGGTGGACCTTCAATTAGCTGTTTCAGATAGTAAGCTGTCTTTGTTGTCTTGAACAAACAAGCTTTGGATTTCTGAACAATTTATGGATCGGCTGATATGTTACCAAACTACACAAGATGACATTTATAAAATCCATGTGTAAATGTTTGTTCTACAATCAGATATTATGTCACCCAGCCGTGAATTAAGAAAGAAACGCTTGTCGTGTGAATGAAAACATTGAAGGGAATGGAAAGTTTACAAAGTGACATGTCAGACAGCAATTTCAGGCATTCATGTGCGATACGAATATGAAACTCGAATATCTGTGATCATGGCACTCAAGTTATCAAAACATTTGGATGCAATAAAACCTTGTTAATACATGCATCATTTAATATCACTTAACCACTTGTTACACACAGAGACAGGCAGAGCAGTGCAGTGTGTGTGAATATCCAAAACAAAGAATCCCCAAAGATACTTCAGAGACCTCCAAGTTATACTGCGTTACCTTTTCAAGGCAACTGAGTGATTGCGATGAGACCACCAAAGGCGCTTTCCGGTGATATTAGCTCACAGACAGAACCAAGAGGCAGGTGCATGTTTCATCTTTTGGGAGCACCACAAAAACTCCCCGCATACCGACTTAATTGAGTGCTCTTGTGTTGGTTTCATCACACTGTGCTTATTTTCATAATACTTAACCAGAGCACACTTTCTTCTTCTCTTGCTCTAATTGTTTTTCAATCTTGATTCCTTGCAAATATTCTGTACTTGACCAGAAGAGGACCTTTCTGCATTAGTGAGCAAAACCCTCATTGCCTGAAAGCCGTTTTGGCCAAAGGGCAGTTTTGTCTCGAAGTGTGGAACCCTGAATAATGTGATGCTTCAAACTGCTGATTGAGTCATGACACCTCACAATTCAACTCTTCATCATACCCCAACACTTTCCCGGGTGCATTCCTGTCTTATTAGAAGAAAGAGCACATCAAACAGTGTTTGTCTTGTACCGGCTAACATACCGTACGTTCCAAACTGTGGCGATGTTACTTTTTTGCGCCTGTAATGGGCAGCATTTTCACAGACCCGCTTTGTTCAGCGGAAAGCTCGATGCTATTTGACAGTCTGCGGCTGGATAGATGCATGGCTTGATGAGCCCGCGATGAGAAGAAAGGAGCGCCAGCGCAGAGCGTCGATGTGGATGTAGAACTGTCGCCGCTTGAAATTGAAGATTTACAGGCGATGTGATACAGTCTCTTTAACATCGGATGTTACAGCTTTGTCCTTGCTTTCAAAACCTAGCTTGTAGCAGACATGCACATTCCAGCATGACGTCTGATCCACTGGTGAAAAAGATGCTCTGATCCGCTCCTCTTTCATGTTGAACTGTTTCATGCAACAACGACAACGTGCAGAAAGTCCTGAAATGGAAGGAATGTCTGTGTCTTTTGCGTTTTGTCCCATATTTGTTATTTAGCTTTATTATTATTATTTTTTGTTTTGACTTCAAGATGGCGCCGCAAGAGTGGCTGCCTTTCCAGCAACTCCTGTATTTTGTTTTTCTACTTTTTCCTTTCCTCTTACTTGTATCACTTTGCTGCTGCAAAATGTAAATTTCTCCACTGCAAGACTAATGAAGGCTAATCCAATCTCAATTCAATTCAATAAATCACGTGAGATTAAAAGGTGCACTGTCGGCCTTTGAGAAAATTGAATATGCCTTATAGTGTGGAAAATAATGTGATGCTTTTCCTCAAGTACTGCCACACCATCGCTCAATTGAGGCCTCTCAGCTGACCCTAGATGCATTGTTACTGCGAGTGGGTAAAGAAGTGGCTCTTGCACTTGTCAATGCTATACATTTGTTGTCGCTGTTCAGCTAAGTGTATATCTTCAATACAAGGCACAACGCATAACAGTACAGTCAGTTTTTTTAGGTGTAAACACGGGTTCTGAAGCTGAAACAGATTAATGGCATTTCCATTCATTTTATTTGAGAAAGAGGAGACAGTGTGACTTCAAAGTAACCTAATATTTTATCTTAACACATTAACGAAGGGTTTACAACATAGTTATGCAGCATGTTAACAGTAAATTCTTTGTAAATGTCACCTTTGTAGAAAAAAGCACTCATTTCAAATCACTGTTGAGGTTGTCAGTGTGAATGACACAGCTGAAGGCTAAGAAACTGCATGTGGAATGTTAGAAATGTCCAAAAACCCCGTGTGACATCTTTCCATCATAGAGTCTACCAGGGAGTTGTTGAGGCAAAGTTCAATGGTTTGAGGCATAGGTGCATTGATGAAATGCAGGAGAAGCTCATAAAACTGACACTTTTAAAATTCACCAGGGAGGACAAGTTGGGGCGTGGAGGAGGGCGAGTCATAATTTTTGTTTTATTTTCTTATTTTTTGAAGCAGATGGTACAATTTGAAATGTGTCCAGTAGCAATAAGCATTCTTGTCATAAATTGTTTGCTTTACTTGCATTGTTTGCTTCTTAGAATCTCTCAGACAACCAAACCAAATGTGATTTTAAGTTAATGTATTTGCTCATTTTGAGCAAAGTTATACTTGGCTAAGGCGGCTGATACCCACGAGGGACCAGCTTGATGAGGACAGTGTGCTTTCGTTTGGAAAAAATAATATCATCATTGAATTCAACCAATGATGCTGCTTTGATGCGAATGTCAGGTGATGCAAATGAGGACCTGAAAAAAAACATCAAAACAGGAGGCGCCTGACATGAGTCAAAATGTTGTTGAAATGACACTACTACAGCAAATATAGTGCCAGCGAAAGGGGTTTACCTTAAAGGACAACCGACACCTCTGGACAAGTTGTGTCCATAATTTGTAAAATCACTTCAAATGACTTCTACTGAGCGCATTTTACAAAGATTGCACCGCATACAGCTATATTTTACGTTTTAAGACTCGCTGAATATTCTCGCGCTGAATATTCAGGAAGTCTTGTTTTCGCGTTGATGACGATGCGTGATGTGACGTCACGTCAGGAACGCCCCTGATCGAGAAAGCGACACACAATGCATTTTAGATACTTTGTTTGGTCTGAAAACATCATGTTGATCCGTGTCGATGGCGAAATTAGAAAGACAAAACACATAAATAACGTGATGGTGAATCGTTGTGTGTCGCACCAAGACTACCAATTGCGGTAACACAATATATGAGTGGACACAAATTCCCAGCAGATAAATCAGCCCATTTCCAACGGAGCTTGTGCGCCATCGTTTGCATTTTTTGGGACGCGACATTGGAGTCTAGACGGCTCGAATTGATATGGAAGGACTGCTTTATTCGATTGCAAAATTTTATGCTTTCCTCTTCAGAACTATTTGAATAATATTCATAACTGGATGACTAACAAGAATCTGAACTCCGTGAGCCCATTGTTTTGATTTTTGAGCAAGGCAAGACGTCCTGGCGTGACGTCACGAACTGGGGCTGGGACTTCCTGAAAATCCCCATTTCCTAGGTCATTTTGTGGCAGTTTTTGGACACTTTAAGTCATTGGTGTTTTGCATTTGACTAAAAATATCAGCCTGCATGTTTTGGGTATTTTAGATGCTAGACACCTTTTCATCGATGGACCACTCCTGTACGACTGAGAGCTTACACAGACGTGTGTGTATAGATAGATAGATAGATAGATAGATAGATAGATAGATAGATAGATAGATAGATAGATAGATAGATAGATGTTTTTAGTCTTTATTAATTTTTATAGCCATTATCATTTTTCAACAGTAGCCAAAATGGAACTGTATAGTGCCACTTAGCATTTTTTTTGACGACGATACTAGTGCAGCGTATTCTACCGGAAACAAATTCCTTGTGTGTTCTACATACTTGGCAATAAAGATGATTCTGATTCTGATTCTGATTCTGATTTGGTTAAACAGTTGTGTGCAACAATACAGCTTCATATAAAAAGCTCTTCTCTCTCCCCCAAAGAATTCACTTGTGCTTCAAATGTAGATCAATTTCTCATCAAAGGCGTCAGTCGCATCACCATTGCAAGGATCCTTTTCAATTTGCATTCACCTTGTTCTTTTGGCAACAATTCTCTGAGTGAGATCTGTTCCAGATTTTTGGTCCAGTGAGTATAGCCTTTGCTGCACATTATATTTAACCTTATATTCGACTTTACACAAGGAGCACAGACTCTAATCGTGTTATTTCTACACTATAAACATCCTCGTGGGCTCCGAGTGGGCAGTGGTACACCCCACCAATGCCTCCTCCAGGCTGTAATTGGGGGCTCCAGGTCTAGTCGTGAGGATGGATTAGACAACAAATTGAAAACACACAAACAATCATGAACTTCATTTAAGGCTAATGAACGCTGTCAGCCATGTAATGGATCCCACGCATCAGCATGAGCACCCTTGGTATAGCCAGCACACACAAGCACACATATTCGCCCTGGTGGGCGTTTTTTTACTCTTGTTAACCCATTTATTCAACAGTGCGCTGTTTTGTGAAGAGCAAACAAAAGTATGAATCATTGTTGAAAAGACCCTCGCACCCCTACGCCTGTCTTAAGTTTTGTGTTGTATGATATGTCATTAAACTTTGCAGTTTTCCTCCACCCCCAACGCAATACTGATTTGGGAACACCTATCTTCCGAACGTACAGATATTGTTCACCAACATACTCTGTCAGACGTCTGTGTAAGCTCTCAGTCGTACAGGAGTGGTCCATCGATTAAAAGGTTTCTTCAGCCGTCAAAGAAGTACCGATGACGGCTGAAGAAACCTTTTCATCGAAACTCTGTCAGAGGTATGATTAGTCCTTGAGAGGAATGGTCAAAATGCCCGTAAAAATTGCCACTCTCGACCCAAATGTAAAATTTTCAGCGTGCAATTATGTGGCTTTTTGGAGAGCTTAATCGAACTGACCTCCACCCATCCATTTTCTGATCTGCTTCTCCTGTTGTGGGCCTGTTGGAACCTATCCTAGCTGCCTTCGGGTCATAGGAGGGGGACAGTTTGAACAGATTGCCAGCCGATCACAGAGCACACAGAAACAAACAACCATTTGCTCTCCTACTCACACCCAGGGACAATTTAGTGTTCTGTTAACCTGCCATTGGATTGGATTGGATTGGATATGCCTTTATTAGTCTCACAGTGGAGAAATTTACATTTCACAGCTGCAAAGTGATGAAAGGAATGAGAGGAGAAAAACAAAATACATGCATGCATGTTTTGAGAATTTTGGAGAAAGCCAGAGCACCCAGAGAAAACTCCCGCGGGTACGGGGGGAACATACTGTACAAACGCCATACGGGGAAGACTGGAATCAAACCCTTCACCTCTAGACTGTGAGGCACCCACATGAGGCACCCTCATGATAGACAAATCAAACTTTTTTGATGTCACTGTCGGAATCTGGCTTGTTCATTAACCCATTTGCTGGAATCCCATAAATGCTTTAATTGCCAGACATCCAGAAAGCTTTCCAGCATGTGTTCTTGAGAGTATTTTCCTGGATATTTTTAATGATATAGATGGCAATAAAACTGGTAGACAGGTTTGTTGAGAAGGACTCATAAGAATGTTCAGAAATACCGTAAAATGGCTTCTTTAAATTCAAATATACTTTCTGGGGTCTATTCTGATGCCTCCTGCTAATCTGGAGCGAGGTGTGTGAATCTGCCCAAAGTTTGGCTAGATCAAGTTTTGGTATTGCCACAGAATTGTAACAGCCAGCAAAGGAAACCAACCTGGTTTGCTACCAAGTGAGGCACATTCATTCCCCTTTAAATTGGGGTGATAATGTGCTGATGATCCTTGACATGGCGGAAGAATACACTCACTGATTTGCTTGAGGCATGTGGCATGTTGCACATCAAAAGAAACGCCTTTGGTATGCTGGGACACCTGGCGTAGGGGAGAAAGATGAACCAAATGCGCAAACAACTACATCAAAGCAATTTTGTCCCAACAATCAGGATATGTCATTTACGCTAAAGCTCAGCTGTGCTGTCTAAGAGTGTTCCAGCCATGACCTATAAGTGGGTCTACCGATAATAGACACCACCAGCAAATTTTACCCTGAGGGAACTTGCTCATGCAATTAACATTGTTAGAGAAGACCTGGGAATGGTTTATGGATGTTGTCAAAGAGGACATGAAGGTAGCTGGTGTGAGAGAAGATGATGCACAAAACCGGGTTAGATGGAGGACACTGATTCGCTGTGGCGACCCCTGAAGGGAAAAGCCGAAAGGAAAAGAAGAGAAGATAAAACCTGGGAATGGTCAAACTTTTTGTGCATTTTCCAACATTTGTTGAGATTTTTTTCTGGGTCTCCCAGATAGACATGCATACCAAATGTTGTGTTGGTTAAGGAAACATTTTTATTATTATTATTATTATTTATTATTATTATTATTATTATTATTGTAATTATCAGAATCAGAATCAGAATCATCTTTATTGCCAAGTATGTAGAACACACAAGGAATTTGTTTCCAGTCGAACACGCTGCACTAGTATCATCTTCAAAAAATTGCAAAGCGGCACTATACAGTTCAATTTGGGCAACTGTTCAAAGAGTTAATGGCTTATTATTACAATCCAAATAGTCCGGATGGTTCTTTATTTCTGTGTGCCCCGCGATAGGCTTCTGGGTGTCCCCCACCTAGTGCCAAAGACAGCTGGGATTGGCTCCAGCCACCCTAATGAGGATAAAACGGTATGGAAAATGGATGGCTGGATTACACCTTTGAAGGACACATGAAAATGGCCAACATGAGCCAAAATAGGCACTTGAAAACAAAATGGCAGACTTTCTGCGTGTTTGTGCTTTTGTGTGCAATTGAGACTTTTTTGTGTTTCTGGAATAACATGATTAACTACTGTATATTAGACATGTCTACCACATTTCCTGTTGCTAAATGAAACTGGCTTAAATGGCTAAATTTAAAAGAAAAACCACATCTAGTGTGTGCTATAGAGTCAAGGCTTTCACACACACAATATCTACCAGTTATTCACACTAGCATTTGGGGCACGTTTGAGTAGGAAAAGTACTCAAAAGTCAGTTGATTTGGTCTAACAACGTGGAATTGAAGCAATTCCACCTCGATGCTCCAATGCTAACAATTTATTTGTAGAGCGGTTGTGGTAGAGGGAAAGTGGGGAGTTTTTCAATTCCTATGCTGACACAAATAGAATGATGATTGATACAGGAGCATTTGTGCTTTCGGGGCCTGCGGGGGAAGGAAGGCGCAAATGCAAACTCAATGAGCAACCTGCAGCCACTTGTCGAGCTGGATCACATTTCTTCTTTGCTCTCATTCTTTTCATTGATGTCAGAAGATGACCCACAGCACTTTTGTTGACCCCCCTCCCCTAAAAATGGTCAGATGCATCACATATTTATTCACATTGCTTTTGCTGAGGTCACATGATTGTTTCTGCTGCTGCTGCTCTTCACCGAGAAGCGCAAATAAAACTGTATCCATTATAGCGGGATTTGGATAATGAAATTTCTTCAACTATGTCAGGACTTGTCATGTTCAAATGAATTTCAATCACATGTCCAATCACATTATACAGTAGGCTATACAAAACCTCAGTCTCCAAAACTCTGGGTTTAGGCATAGTAAGTGCACAGGGAGTGATTTAAAAGGCAGCGAGAAAAGCGGAGGACCCGGAAAGAAAGCATACAGGGAGGGTGAGAGCATGCAAACGCCACACAGGGAAGGCAGAGGCAGAATGGAACCCCGCACCGCTGCACTGAGGCTGATGCACTCATGGGGCTAAAAAAAAAAACGACACTTAATGTCTCTTCACTGTGCCACGACTGAGTGAGGACCTCAGATTTGCAACCATAATTACAAAGTGAGCCAGGACGAAAACATCTTTGACACCCCAGGTAAATGATGCGTGCATCAACTGATTGGTGTCTGCGCGTTACCCAAACTAAGTGGGATGCTATGTTGAGATGGCAAAGATGCTGAAAATCTCACAGCCCTGAAACCCAAACAGTGACCCAGAGCATTCTAATCTGATTCTGCATTAGCAGCGTGTCGCCTCTGCGGCATAGATAAAGCACCCGTACAGTCATCACCGTCATCATCATCCTCATCGCTGTTACCCTCCGCTGAAGCCTCCAACACCAGCAGCCAAGTACCTGTGCCGTAACCAGGCAAGCATTTTGCAGAATCCCATCCGTTCAGATAAGACAAAAAATAGCGGCTTTGGTTTCCATCTCTGCCGCAGGACTAACGGCCTTTGTCTTTTGGAAGAGGCAGAAATACAGAATTTCTTATTTTTCTCCTTTTCTGTCTTTCACATGTTTGGCACCATTCTGTGCAGATCAGTGGTCAGGGATGCTATTGGGGTCCCCGGCAAGGCTTGTTGTGGTCCGGTTTCAAAAACGATGACAATAACAAAGTTTTCCCTTTCATAGTAATCCACCTTTAGTCTTATTTACCTTCAATGGCCATACTTGCATGCAATTCTGGAAGGATCCTTTGAGAACCATCTTCAGCTTTGTTGTCACAGCCATCTTGATGTTGTCCAGATCTTGACCGGGTCCCCTTTATGACCCACTTGAGCCTAGAGGAAACACAAAATTATACTGAGCCATGTCGACTGAATCAGGCGAAGTTGCTCCAGCACAGCAGTGCTTCTCTCAGTTATACTTGGTACATAAATAAGGATTTATCAAATCTTCTATTTATTTATTTATTTATTTATTTATTTATTTATTTATTTATTTATTTATAATAATAATAATAATAATAATAATAATAATAATAATAATAATAATAATAATAATAATAATAATAATAATACATTTCATTTATTTAATGTATTTATGTATTTATTATAATTTATGACAGACCACCCCATACATAGAGACATAAAAAAATCAGCCGTTTAAGTGTTTTGTAAGTGCTGTGTGTAGTTCGCTCCAATAACCTCAATAGAGGGCACCACGCATATTCTGTTGTAGCATCAATATTGAAATTTCTTGATTCTGCACTATGTACAGTTTTTTTTTTCCTCTTATGGAGCGGTTTTGCACATTTACATTTGCACAGTATACAGTTGACATTTTTATTTTGTTATGCTTAGAATATCTTGTTTTCTATCCTTTCACCCCACCCCAACTCCATCCCTTTTCAATTGCTGCTGTGGACTGCAAATTTCCGCATTGTGGGACGAATAAAGGTATTCTGATTCTGAAATAAAGTCCCCGGACATCAGATGAGCGTTTTTGCAGGATAACTTTTTGGAGACATGCTGGTTGATCATAGGGCCCACATCTTGGGATAAAAAAACCTCTGTCTTTTGTAACTTTTTTGATATTCACAAAACACATTTGGAACACATTAACGCAATTAGCACAAAAAATGTGTGTTGCTTTAAAGATCCCATTCAACAATTCAACGGCACAGTTCTGGTTGTAAAATACTTGGAGTTGATCAAAAGAAAGTGAATCAATTTCCTCCTCAGCTCCTCTGAAGTTGGAAAGGTACTTTTATAGCTTTTCGGAAGACTCAGTCAATTTTCCTGTGTCAAGTGGATCTGTGGCACCTCCAAGTGAGGAGGTATTTCAATAATGAGTGTCGAGTCTACATAGCAATGATGTCAAAATACAATCCACTTATTTTGCAGGACTTGGCTTTTAAAAAACTATAATGTACAAATGACCAACCACTTGATTTGCAGAACCAAACATGCCACAGACTAATTTTGACCTTTAAAAAAATGTAGCTTTTGACAGCATGGGACCTGGAAATAAATAATAAAATAAAATAATAATAAAATAAATAATAAAATGATAATAAAATAAAAAAAAATGTGATATAATGAAGCACTGTAGCTGGGAGCACTGTAGATACAGTAAAGTCCTGCACGTCATTGCGGATTGGGAAAAAAATATGCTCACAAAAGAGGCTCCATTGAACCCAGAAATGTTTTGTACTGCTATTAACACAATATTTTATAGACAATTTATCTTAAAAATATAACTGTTGTCATTCGAATATAAGATTTTTGCTGTACTTTTTCATTTAAATGTTACATTTGAAGGCAAAGCCACCTTAATGGAGAACATTTGACTCCATTCTGCCAAATAAAAGTTTATTTGAGAGCAAATTGAAACAACATTTGTGGAACAACTACCCGCCAAAGCTACTGTATGTATGATGACCAAGCAAGAACCGGCTCATTTGTTGTAGCTTCCGCAGAAATAATTGCAGGAAGACTTCACGGGGGAGGGTCGTCCATTCTGCCACCTGCCTGAAAATGTTCCAAGGCTACTTTTGCCTTCTGGAACATCATGCGGTGTTTGCTCAGAGCAAGTCAGAACAGGAGTTCTAGTAACTTGATTTTGTTGCCTTTGAGGAAGGGAAGGAAGGATTCTCGGAGTGAGAGGGAAAGCGAGAGAGAGACAGACAGAGAGAGGTTTAAGTATGAGTGTATCAGTGACGTGCAGTCAGGGGAGGCAGGTGAGACCGTGCCTCACCTGTCATCATCATATAAATTAAACATTTATATTTATTTAGTTCTTTGTACTTTAAAGTTCTTTTCCATTTAACTTCACAATTCAAAACTTCACACTTCAAAATGTTCACTTTTACCGTTCAAATACTAAGTAGAGACGTGCGGTGAGACAGCAGCCGGCTGAGCCTCACCATGGATTGCGCAATCACTATGCGAACTGTGCTAGCTTGCTCTGCAGTGAGACCGCATTGCGTCCCTCTGCATATCGCTGTTAAAGTGTTCAAACACTTTTAGTATATGAACTAAATTTCGACAGTTTAGCTGGTGTATATAATGTAGAGTCTGGTGTATATAAGGTAGAGTCACTGTACATTATATGCACTGCATTACAGTGTTTATTTTATTTTATTTTATTTTATTTTATTTTATTTTATTTTATTTTATTTTATTTTATTTTATTTTATCAAAACTGTGTGCATAGATGAGGCACACAGTTTTCCTGCCTCATGACAGGGGGCGCTGGTGATTACAGATTCTTCTTGCGCCTCCTCGGCTGCAGAGTAATAGACTTAGTGAGAGAAAGCTACAGTAAACTGTTAGAATCAGAATCAGAATCATCTTTATTGCCAAGTATGTAGAACACACAAGGAATTTGTTTCCGGTCGAACACGCTGCACTAGTATCATCATCAAAAAATTGCAAAGAGGCACTATACAGTTCAATTTGGGCTACTGTTCAAAGAGTTAATGGCTTGGGGGAAGAAGCTGTTTAAATGCAAGTTAGCAAGTTAAGTGATTAACTTGATTGAGTGATTAACCAGTCATTTTTTTCCTGTTGCTTGGCCTTATTTTCAGAATGGAGGATTACATATCTAAATTGAAAGAAATAGAGAGACTTTTAAAACTGAAGGAAGCTAAGGAAGGCTTCCACAAAGAAGGTATAGATAGCCTTTCTTCAGAAGGAGCGGCGCTTGGACTTCATTTATAAGTAAAGGTAACATGATAATAACATTTTTTTAATTCTTTTTTTCTATGCTACAGTTTATATAAAGAATTCTGACATGACATTTTAAACAAAACACGTTAACTGTTGCCAATCAAATGGTGAATAAGCTACTCTGTAGAATTCATATGTTTGTAAATCTGACTGTGATGACGTCAGTGCCTCACCAGTCATGAACCTCACCGCACGTCACTGGAGTGTATATAGTTGCAAGTGATTGAAAATTGGATTTTTGCTGTTTTAGTTTTATTATGCTTTCAAACCGCTATTTAGAATCAAGGCTGTGGTTGTTCAATGTATTTTCTTGTCATAATATTCTGTCATCTAAAATAACATTTGTCACTTTAGGGATGGAAAGAAGTGCAACTGCAAGCACCATTTTTAATACCGAAGATCAATACTTTTGAGAATACAATTCAATTGTATGCAACTACAGTAAAGTCTCGTTATATCGATATTCAAGGGAGTCCGAAAAAATATCGATATAACCGGGACTATCGATATATCCGACCCTGTCTGCATGTAATTTTCTCCGTGCGTGCATAGAAATAGTATCGATATAACCGGGACTATCGATATATCCGATATCGATATAACGAGACTTTACTGTATTATATAACATATGCCTCATCCATTTCTGTTTTCTTTTTCATTTTCAGACAACAGAGGATCAAAATGCTACTCCAAAAAATGGCAGCATCAGTGCTTGTTAATGTAATAACATTAGTGGCGGTTATGCAAAATTCAGAGCGATGCGACGGAACATTGGCAGAACTCAAAGAAGGATCTCCCCTGAGATTCACGCACCACCTCTACAACACCACCATTGATGAAAACTCTGGCGCGGGGTCATACGTGGAGACACCAGTGAAAATGGGCTTGGAAATGGCGGACATATTCTGGGAAATTAAATATGTGATTGTCTCCGGGGACGAGAGCGGATATTTCCAAGCAGAGGATGTCAAAGTTGGAGATTTTTGTTTCCTGAGGATCAAAACTCAACATGTGGCACTCCTAAACAGGGAAGTGAGGGATACCTATACACTGACTGTGGAGGCCACGGAGAACACTCAGGAACTCCAAACCAAGACCAAAGTCTTTATCCAGATCTTGGACACCAATGACCTCAAGCCTCTTTTTGATCCGTCCTCATATAGCATAGCCATTCCTGAAGACACACCACTTCAATCCAGTCTGGTCAGGGTGAGAGCAGCAGATGCTGACATGGGCAGCAACGCTGAGTTCTACTACTCATTCACCGTCAAATCCCATCCATTTGTTGTGGACCCTTTCAGAGGCACTATCAGTCTTTTGAAGAGACTGAACCACACCCGCAGCGAGCGATACGAGCTCACCGTGTTAGCTGAGGACAAAACCAAGAGAATCTCTGGCATTCAGAAATTTGGCAATGTCGCCAAAGTGAGCGTGAAGATACAGAAAGCTTCCGCAGCTTCTCCGGTGGTCAAACCCACTGCTAATCCATCCATCTCTGCAGATGGCTCAGTGACAATAAACGTCCACGTGGAGGCAGGCCTCAAGCCCATCAAATCTCTTCGCGTTGTTGGCGGTGATCCTCACAAGAACTTTGAGGTAATCCCCGAGGGATTGCAGGGAAGTGACTTCCAAATTGTCTCGACAAAGAAGATTATATGGTCACAAAGTCCTTTTGGGTTCAATCTGTCCTTACAAGCCCAGGATATCAGCTCCCCCAGTTTGATGTCTCCCATTGCTAAGATCCACGTCCCTGTCTTTCCTTACCGACCCATATCATTTTTACAAGAGACCTATATTGTTGTTCTCAGTGAAGTGTCACCCCCGAAAACATTTGTTGCAAAGGTTTCTGTTGATTCTGGCACTGTGACATACAGTATCAAGACCAACGCAGACAGCTCTAAATTCAAGATATATCCCAAAAGTGGGATCATCATTACCAGGGAAACATTTGACTATGAGGGTCAAAATCACTATGAGTTTGAGATAATGGTCAATGGAGTCGAGGTTAACACTCATGTTGTCGTGAAGATCGCAGACGAGAATGACAACAGTCCAGAATTCACGCCATCATCCTATCAGGCCACAGTGGATGAAAATAGCCCCATCGGCACCAGCCTCTTGAAAATAAAAGCGACTGACAAAGATGATGGGAAACACAGCTTTGTGACCTATGCCATTGCCAATGCAGACCTACTGCCGTTCGCAATCGACCCATTTACAGGTGTCATCTTCACGACTGAGCACATGGACTTTGAACTAATGAAGCGTTGGTACCACCTGAGGGTTTGGGCCTCAGACAGTGGCGAGCCGTTCAGTCGGGTCAATGAGTGCACCGTGACAATCACCCTCAACAACGTGAATGACAACGTGCCTCTTTTTGAGAGGGTGGGCTGCAATGTCACTGTACCTCCAGATCTCGCTGTCGGCCGTACGGTTGTGGAGCTATCAGCTATTGACTTGGATGAACTGGAGCAGCTGAGCTATATCATTGAGTCGGGTAATGAGTTCCAGATATTTGCCATCAACTCAGTGTCAGGTGAGGTCATCCTGAAGCGCGCAATTCCACCGGGTGTACATTCATTCGATTTGAGAGTGGTGGCCTCGGACGGGGAACATCGCTCTGAAGCATCAGTCGTCCGAGTGACAGTCACCAGCTTGGGCGATGCCCCAATGGTCAACTGCCAGGAAACTTTAATTTTCAAACAGCTCACAGATAAACTGATACGGTCAATTAAACCCATCTGGACTGAAGACACGGACTACACATCTTCCGATATCCACATCACAAACAGATACTCTCCCGTATTTGACGCCGCGGTTCCCAGCTCTGTGGATCTTTCTGAGGACTACCCACTGAATTCAACGGTGGTTCGCTTGGATGCATCGGATCACGACACGGGCTTTAATGGCATGCTCACATACACAATTTCCAGTGGGAATGAGGAAGGCTGCTTTGCCGTCGACACATTTTCTGGTAACCTTCGTCTAGTTTGTCGTCTCGACCGAGAGGATAAAGAGTTCTACATTCTGAATATCTCCATCTATGATCTGGGAACTCCGCAGAGGTCAGCGTGGAAGTTTCTTGTGGTGAATGTCCTGGATGTTAACGACAACCCACCTCTTTTTGATCAGCCCAGACATGTGATTCGCATACCTGAAAACATCAAAGTAGGTGTGGTAATTTTTAAAGCCCGAGCAACCGATTCTGATGCAGATGTGAATGGGAAAGTCACGTACAGCCTCCTGACATCAATCAATATATTTCGGATTGAAGAGGTGACAGGCGAGGTGGTGACAATGGCTCCTTTGGATCGAGAATCCTCACCCAGGCACGACGTCTGGATTGAAGCCAAAGATCAGTCCAAACTTACTCCTCCGTTGTTCGCCACCCTCCACCTTGTAGTCGTGCTTCAGGATGTCAACGACAACCCACCTACCTTTGTAACAAAGGTTTACAGAGTCAAAATTCCAGAGGATTTACCTGTAGGAACCTTGATGGTGTGGGTGGAGAGTGTGGACTTGGATCTGGGCAGCGGTGGCCTCATCACCTACAACCTGGAGAACACTGAAAATGGTATCTTTCGCTTGGACTCCTCCACTGGTGCCATGACCCTGGAGAGAGAGTTGGACTTTGAACGACGACCATCGTATAACCTCACCGTGCGCGCTGTTGACCATGGCCTGCCCCGATCACTTTCATCATCCTGCTTTGTGGAGATCCAGGTATTGGATGTCAATGAGAACCTCCACCCACCACTTTTCTCTGAGTTTGTGTATGAAGCCATAGTGATGGAGGACACTGTGGCAGGGTCAGCGGTGCTCACGGTTACCGCCACAGACAAGGACGTGGGTGGAGATGGAGTCATCCGCTACCGCATCCACGACGGCTCTGGTCTAGGCGTATTCGCCATTAATGAGGAAACAGGTAAATGAAATGGTTTCTCGATAAAATTTGACAACATTTCAAATGACTATTATTAACATGAAAAACATGCAATTGCGGTGGTTAGCAGCAGAAAAGGACCTGTGACAAAAACAATTAGGCCTATTAAGTCATATCTATCCTAACCTGGAGGAAACTATCCCCTGATGCAATAAATGAGAGTTCCACAATGAATAATGGATGTCTCAATTCAACCAAACATGTATTCATTCATTCATCTTCGAGGCCGCTTTATCCTCACGAGGGCCGCAGGGGGTGCTACAGCCTATCCCAGGCGTCTTTGGGCACCCTGAATTCGTTGCCAGCCAATTGCAGGGCACACAGGGACAAACAACCATTCACTCTCACACTCACCCTTGCAAAGGACCACATTAGTAAATGAGGCATGCTTTCTATTGCTTTGCGAAACATGAATCATCACAACGAGCTGGAGAAGGAAACTGAATTTCTTATCACCGATGTGTAAACAATGTTTGCTGGTCTTGACATCTTCCTAAAAAATAAATAACATGGATGGCAGAAGAAGAAATAAAATACTGTAAGTGGTTAAATTGGAAATGCACTCTCCTTGCATCCACGCACAAATGGACATGCCACACACCAGTAGAAATAAACACTATTTATTCCCAAGTAGCACTCATAGGGCAAGAGCAGCATAATAAAAAAGGGACAGACAAAATATTAACAACCTAAAATAATCCTCAAAACGCAGGAAGTTGTGTAAGTGACAATCCAGCTCCATTAAGATCACATTGACAAGAAATGCTTTCAAAAATTGATTGATTGTATTACCTTTTGAACATGCCATTATGTGTGTCTCATTTTTGACGCGGTGGGCAAAACGGGGATTTTGTGGCCGCAGGCATATTCCACAAAAGCAATATAAATCAGAATACCACACTTCGACCAGTGAATAATTTTTTTGACTTTGAAAATAAAAACAAAACCAGAGAAAAACGTTTCACTGGTGGGGGCAGCATTTCAATTTCCTACCTGATTACATTGACACGCCACTAAACAAATTCTGTGATAGGCTGGCAACTGATTCAGGGTGTCCCGTGCTTTGTGCCTAAAGACAGCCGGGATAGGCTCCAGCACCCCTGGGAACCGATTGAGGATAAAGTGGTTCGGAAGATGAATGAATGAATGAACACAAATTCCCACTCTCCAATAAATCAATAACTTACCCGCTCAGTCAAGCTCATGCCACTTTGTAGAGGCAAATGTTAATCCGTGCATTCAGCAAAACTCAGTGCAGCTCAGCTGACCTGAGCTGTTCTTGTTAACGCTGGAGAATTCTTGGTAGAGACAAACTCACCCCTTCAATCCAAATTTATTGTTGATTCCACGCGATGTCTCCACAGGGGTGATCCGGACCACTGGACCCTTAGATCGGGAAAAAGTTCCCCACTACTGGCTCTCTGTTGTGGCCACCGACCTTGGTACTGAGCCCCGGGCCTCTTGGACGCATGTTTACGTGGACGTGATGGACATCAATGACAACGCTCCGGAGCTTTCCCAGCCCATCTACTTTGCATCTGTCCCTGAGAATGTGGAAGCCGTCACCTCCATCATCCAGGTCGCTGCTTTGGATGCTGACACATCTTCGCAAGAGCGGCTTTCATTCCACATTACGGAGTCCCATCAGACTTACTTTGATGTTGATCACAAAACAGGTTAGTGACATATTTATCAAATTCATATGGCTGCAATGCGACATTTTAAAATGACAAAAGTCCTCAAATCTTTTGGTGAATTCCGATATTTGTGCCGCGCTCCACTGTGCTGCACTGGGCTGTGATTTGCCAGTCTACATTTCTGTGGGCCCGACTTTCAAAATAGGCCTCTGCTCAACGAGGCCGGCGACAAACCACATAAATGATCCATTGACATTTAATTGTGAGCTGAATCTGTGACTTATAGGTTAATTGCTATTGAAGTCTGAGAGACGTACTGGATATCTTAGTGATTGCATTGCAATTTCTGGATAGTTTGTTTTCTCAAATTTTATTGTGACATTCCGAACAGTAGTCAATGAAATTTTATTAAAGCAAAATTCACTTACACAAACATGTTGACTGATGCAACGGCACCTGAACCAGATCAGGACTAACTTTCATGAATCTCTGACCCTCTTTTTCTGGGAAAACTTTCCTGGGGTGACCCCTAATTTCCCGTGTGCGGCAATCTGGCAATGGAGTTGGCTCCGTCATTTCACTGATCAATCAGTACAAGTCCTAAGTGCAAAATGTCAAAACAGAAAACTTAATTTAACGTTCAAGTAGACCAGTCTATCAGATTCCAAAAGAATTGCCTCTATTCTATTTAGTTCTGGACTGTACTTCAAATAATAAAGGCTAATCTAAATTTACCAAAATGAAGTTACCATATGCTTGTTCTCTGTCGGTGAAATATGAATTCTGCTTGCTCTTTTGACAATAAAAGAGAAGGAATCGTATGAAGCCCTCGGAGTGCCTTTAATGAGCCATCAGTAAAATGAACTATATTTTCTGGTTTCCTGTCGTCAATTTGATAGTAAAATGAAATCTGTTTGACATAAAACAATATGATGTGACATGCCAGTGCCCCGAATAATCTGCAGGTTGCAGAGTTTCGTAGAGAGAAGGATGCTTAATGGAGATGTCTTCAACCTTCCTAAGCAGCACCTCAGGGGCCACGAACATGAACACCGTCTTGACAGAAATTAGATTCATTAGATGGGAGGTCAGCCCAGGTCTCTCAAAGCAAATCAATTCAAAGTTATTTCAAGAGCACTTGAACAACCACAGCAGTTGTAACAATGTGCTGTACGTAAACCATAAAAATGTATAGTCTACATCAGGGGTCGGGAACCTATGGCTCGTGAGCCATATATGGCTCTTTTGATGATTGTATATGGCTCGCCGATAAAACTAAATACATATTTTCGTTTTTTCGCCCTTCATTTCCCATTGGGGCTGCAGTTGGCGGAAAGCGCAATTTTGATTGGATGTCACTGACCTAGGTTGGCCGAAAGCGCCATTTTGATTGGATGATAGTGGCCGTCATGTTGAAACAGGTAAACGGCCCTTTAAATGAGCCCAACTAGTGCACTTCAGCGTTAATGCACCGGAGCATTAGAGGAGAGAAAATGTTCTAATTTGCAATGATACAATACCATCGATGAAACAGTCGAATGTCAGTGACATTTTAACCAGCCCCATGTTAACGTTAGCATCAACATACTTCTGCGAGAAGTAGATTGCCGATAGCAAGTGTGGAAGTTTATGAGCCGTGTGCAGGCTAGATAGCAGTAACTTTGCTTCTGGACCGGCAAATTGAATTTCATTCCGATCGTTTGCCTGGGTTTATACCAATCACGAGGAACGGAAAACCATTCATGTTAACGGTGAGTACTATCACAAAGTTATTTTAAATAATACATTCTGATATTTTGTTGAAAAGTGGCCACGCGTGTGTGTGTGTACGCACGCACGCGAGCGTTTGTATGTGCGCGCGCGTGCGTGTGGCTCTCACTGAAAAACATTTCTAAATATTTTACTTTTATGGCTCTCTTAGTCAAAAAGGTTCCCGACCCCTGGTCTACGTGTTTCCTTATGGATGATGTCATGATTTTGATGCAGAGGAGGGCGTGTGCAATTTCATTGCGTTTTTATGCAATAACAATAAACCGAAATTTGACTTAAAAAGAATCTACCCAGTCATAAAAACCAAACTGAAATGTTCTTTTCCAAATTAAATATGCAACAGCTCCTTTTACGTTTGCAGCAAGCCCGAAGTCTCTGCGGAGCTTTGTTCTCTCTTGTTGTGAGAAGCTGTTCGTAGATCAGAGAAGAGCAAGATTGAAGTCTCCAATGACCAGTATGAGGGCACCAGGATACTCAAATTGTAATCTCATGATCACAGCATGAATGACGTCACTCATGTTTGCTACAAACTGGATTTGAATGTAAACAACTGTGTCGCTGACGAGCAACGCACACACAGGAGACTCGCTTTCCTTCCGCTGTTCCATTTAGTCCGGTCTTTTGCTTCACGTTACTTCATTTTGGCGTCATTTAGCAGATGTCCACGTTGGGGCGAAGCTCCTCCTGGTTCTTGCGTCACACACAAAGAGGAAACGTCCGACACACAGAAAACAGTCCAAAATGGCCTCATACAAATTTCAACAAACATTTCATTACACAAAAGGGTGGAAGAGTGCAAATACAAAATGCAATTAGCCGAGCTGTTGCAACATGCTACCAACTCACAGGCGCATCTTTCATCCATTTTTACTGTCATGTGCTTTCGTACTTGTTGGATCTGATGTTATTTTATTGTCCAGTTAGGTCAGAGTGTCCTTAATATTCGTCACACAAGATTATTAAGTAAAGACCATTGTTCCTTGACCCCAAGTGTGTGCGTGTGCGTGTGTGTGTGTGTGTGTGAGTGTGTGTTTATTATAAACCTAAACCACAGAGAAGATGTTCATCCCTCCTCCACATCCACATTGCAAATGAAGTTATGTCAAGCTAAAAGTGTAAAATTTGGCAACAATTTTTCACACGTTTGGCAAAGTGCAACATTCCACTGTATGTGGAACCTGACAGAAAACGAAATTTTGTTTATTCCATTTAGTTTCAATTGAAAGAACAACATATTGTGTTGCATTTCGCTCCAAGCAGCAGATTTTGGTGAATAAGATGAAAAATCAGCCCGCCTTTCAGTCGGCTCGCTGCAAGTCTCTGCAGATGAGGACTATTGACAGGCTCGCTGGGTGTGTTGCTCAATCAAACGCAATGCATTCTTCTTAAAAGTTTCACGGTGAGAAACAGAGCAAAGTGCAGGCCTTCGTGTCGCTGCACGTCGTCGTTTTCAGAAACATGAGGTGGAGGTGAATTGGAAGTTTGATGAGTTTCGAGTCATGACACTGGCTGCGTGTTGCTACAAGCTCTGGTGAAGATGCACACATAGCTCTACTGTTTGTCCACACCCCCGGGACTCTAAACAGTAGCTTTGCAAACAAGGGACTGGAAAGTGGGGGGTTGACGTTAAAGTTGAGCAGGTGTTAAAAGAGCAGAAATGCCTTGCTGGAGTTGTCGTTACATTTGATCCTCTACTTTAGCGAGTACCCCGAGGGCAGGGATGTGCAACGTAAATCCTGGAGCGGAGCATCTATTTTTTTTTATTGGTGTTTCTGGGGAGCCACATAAGACCACACACTTCTTTGTCAGAAGCATGACAAAAGTGTGATTTTAAATATGGACAAATACATGCAAATGTATAAAATATGTAGTCTTAATTGAGATTTACAAATGCACGAACAATGCATTTTGAAAAGATCCAATATCCTAACCTAACAAAATAAACACATACTGTTTTTTCTCCAGTGCAAAAACAAATTGGCTTCCATAAAAATTACCAGTCAATTTACCATATTTCCCAGCGTATACGACTCAACCAAAAGCCTTGATTTAAAGATGACCTTGCGCCTTAAACGCCAGTGTGTCTTGTGTGTGAAGTAATATTGAGCCACAGAAGGTCTGGCAACTACTGTCAGCAGCCACAGACTCCATTTCCTACTTGTAGATGAAGTAGTACGTAACCCCAGCCTCTATTTTCGCGCCTGTGGCGGGTGTGCCTTATATGTGGAAAACTTCTACATATTTATGTATTATATTTGGAAAACGTTTTTCATTCATTGAAAGTGCACCTAATAGTCCGGTGCGCCTTATGTATGGAAAATGTTTGAAAATACAACATTCATTGGGGGTACGCCTTATATTCCGGTGCACCTTATCCACCGCAAAATACGGTACTCAAAATGGTAACATTTTTGAGGGAACACGTTTGTCTTGCAGATCATTCCAAAACTGCAACAAAAAAAAGGTTTTGCACGAAACATGGGCGTAAAACCGGTGTTATGTTTACATGGAAACTGTTTGTATGACTCCACGACCAATGATAGTTACAGACGATAGATTTGGATTTGCCTTTATTAGTCTCGCAGTGGAGAAATTTCCATTTCACAGTAAAGAGATTACCTATACATCGAAAGCATATGTGTGGATTGGATATACATGACATCTCCTTCAAAAGCAAAATGTCAGAGCCCGAGGAAATGTCTAACCTGGAGGTCAGGTGAGCGTGTGAATCCTCAAGTGCCAGCCAGTCATCATCTTCCAAGCGCTCTTCCAAGTCTAATTCAAGCCAGGTTGCTGCAGCAGCACGGGCAAAGGCGGAGGCCGCTCGCAAAAGAGCTGAATATGCTAAACTTAAAATTGACATGCAAGTTGAACGAACCCGCATTAATGCAACATTGAATGCTCTTAAAGAAGAGAGTGAAGCTGAAGCTGCACTGGCTGCAGCAAAGGTGCTTGAAGCAGCAGCAGAAAGTGAAAGTGGTTGCGCTGTTTTTCTACTTTCATTCCTTTCATCACTTTGCTGCTGTGAAATGTAAATTTCTCCACTGTGAGACTAATAAAGGCATATCCAATCCAATCCAATCCAATCCTTATTAGGAAAATGATTTAAATCGTGCTTCCTGCTAACATAGCGAGGTAAAAGAATGACAGAGAAAAAAAGAGGACAGTGACAATGTACAGTCATACGTTAAACTACAAAAGTGGAATCTGAGAAAATAATTGTTTTAATGAAAGAGGTCGGACACTGTTTTATTTTGCTTCAAGCAGATGTAAATGTCAGCCTAACGTCTTCCTACTGTGTGGTAATCACACGACTGGGATGCTTCATGTAAATGTCATAAAATTGTCAGCAATCTGCAAACATCCCGGATTATACGACTTCAAACGCCCCAATGTTTTGAATTTTACGAGCGTAACGTCTTCCCCGCCATAGTTTACTGACAAAAATGCTTAATGTGTGGCCAATCCATCAAATTATTACAGAGGTGGAAAATGCTAGTGTCGTGTCTCTCTCTCTCTCTCTCACACACACACACACACACACACACACACACACACACACACACACACACACACACACACACACACACACACACACACACACACACACACACACATAAAAATCAACACCCAAAGTTATTGTGGTGTTGACACAGCAAGACTTCGCCGATGGCACAAAGTCAAACGCACTTGCTGCATCATGCTTTGTCCACAAAGTGAAAAGGAGCACATAAACAACATTGAGTTGGCTTTTTCAAATGACTCACAAACAAATTCATCTATGTTCCTCATTCCAGGGTGTGCGCTAGAAGCTTTAGCATTGGTCACAACCACACGCTCTCCTGATGTCCTCAGCGTATTCTAGCGGAGACAAATTCCTTGTGTGTACTACACACTTGGCCAATAAAGATGACTCTGATTCTGATCGGAGAAAGCAGTTTGAATAACAATGCTCTCACAGTCACAGATTCAACATCTCCTACCTGTTAGTATGACCAACACGTTCTCAAACTCTGCAAGACATTGTTTAAGTCAATGAGGGCTAATGATGCCCTAGGAAAAAAATGGTGGGGGAAAAATCAGTTTAAATACACTGCTCCATTAAATAAAGTGCGCTTTATCAAATTTTACTGCAACTCTCTTACCATGATTGATGCGCATTTACCATAATCAGTGGTTGTTAACCTTGTTGGAAATACCGAACACACCAAGTTCATTTTTCAAAACACATTCAAGACATAAAAAAAACACATTTATTAAAAAAACGAAAAACAAAACAAAATACAATTTCATTATATATTATGTTTCTACCTTGACAGAGGCTCCATAAAAGCCCTCAGGAATAAGATGCAGAGAGAGAAAAGTGTAAGACCCGAGTGAGTGTAACCAAGCCATGTTGGCTGTCTAGTGGCGATTGCTGAATGTACAACTACGAATTACAGTCGAACCCTGCATAGCCGCCGTTTGGCACCTGTGGATTCGTATTGCTGTGGATGTGTTTTTCTTTTTTTCTTCTTCAATCTTTCTTTATATTTTGCATTTTGATTACCTATTTAGAGCTCCAAAATATATTTGAATTTTTGGAAGGGTTTTTTGGAGCATTTTGGGGAAATTTGTCAGGAAAAAAAATCCATTATATCGTCCAGTTGTCACGTTTCGGTTTGCGACCAACGGGTGGCATTGTTGGGCACTCCCGGCATGACCATTCAGTCTCTGGCCATTGTTTGTTTCACCCTATCAGGTTTGTTTCGTCTTGTCATGTTTTATGCATGGTTTTGTTTGCTACTTTGGACCTTTTTGTTCTGATGACTGTGTTTGAGATTGTGTTCCTGCTGACTTTATTTTATACAATGTGTCAATTACACCCTGCTCCTCCCTCCTTCCTGCATTTTTTGGGGTCTACCACCACCACCTTGCAAATCGTGAGATGTTTCACGGTTCACTTTATTTTAGTCACAGGACAGCAACAATATATTTTATTCAATAAAGCCCTTTGGGCTATGTGAGAACATTGCAGGGAGAGGGGTCATAAAAGCATGTAATAATTTATTTCTCAGATCAATAACCCGCGGTACAATCAAGCTCAATTCACAACAGCCGCGTTCTCAGCTCAACTGTATCACAAAAACTCAAATGACCGATTAAATAGTCAATCCGCTGTTAGTCTCAAGTTTATTTTCAAATGTTGTGGTTTACATTTTAAATTCCTTTTCTTTTATATTTCTTTTATGTGATAGAAAAAAATGTCACATATATATAATAAAAAAGAATGGAACCTCTGGTGTCAAACATGATAATACTTTACCGACCTAAGAAATAATATTATCATTAAAAACCTTAGCTCTGTTATAAAAAAAGAGTTGTCTGTCAAAAAAGGCATATGAAATGAACTCAAGTAAACAATGGTATCGCAAAATTATAAATTATGGATTCAAGACTGTAGGTAAAGAAATGTAAGCTTTGCACCTGTATGGCACTGATTTATTCCTGTTTACTTGCAGTTTTTCCACACTTATGGTAATGTGTCTTTTTAATTTGAGAGAAAGTGCAATGCTCTGTGTGAAGTCTCCAAATTGCAAAAACATGCAACAACAACGCACTGCGATCGGTAGGATTTCATCAAGCCTTTCATCTTACAATTGCATTTTTCTATAGAAGATGTGACAGTCAGCAGTTGCTGAATGAGCATCAAGAAGTCAGCAGGAGAAGCCATGAAATTGATCTCTTTGAGCGACCGTTCACACCACACCGCTCCATTTGCATGCATTGCTTATGAATGCAGATACTCTGCACGCTTGGTTTAAAAATATTTCTCGATAAACAGTAACCCAAATATAAATATATAGTGCCTCTTTGCAATGTTTTTAGGATAATACGAGTGCAGTGTGTTCCACTGGAGATAAATTCCTTGTGTGTTCTGCATACTTGGCAATAATGATTATTCTTATTCTGATTAAAGACCGCACTGGTGACTGCAAATGACATAAACCATGAAATCTTTCTCTCCTATTTTATGTTTTTTATTTCATTAAAATAACGCAATAAAACAAAAGATAAAACAAGTAAAACTGTTGCCGACCATTTACCATATGCAAAATAAACTGTGACAATCATCACACACATATTACTCTAATATATTACAATTCCCTCAACACCATCATAGGATTCATTCCAGTTATGATGTGATGCAACTTACTGTAATTCAACACAATTCACTGTTTTACGAAGCAATTACCGACACGATTGAATCCAACTACCAGATTCAACTGCTGAAAAGTTGACTTGTTGACTCCTGATGTGAAGTCGCTCAGTAAAAATGAGTTGCTTTCAAAAGAGTCTCAGACAAGTCAACATTTGAGTGACAGCCGAAGCATTGCAGAAGAACCATCCTTACCAGACGGCCTTTGTTTGTCTTCACGGCGGGTTCACTGGCCCAGTGAAAGCTCCTGATGTTTAAAACACTCTTCCTTAGCATACCCACCTGTCAGTCCTCATTATTACCTCCCGGGGGTTAACATTAGGGCTTGTTTGCTCTGCTGTCAATGTAACCACCCCCACGACCCCATTGGGGTCTGGACACGTTTAAAAAAATACCATCATCAAAGTGAAATTTTCCAAATTGAGTCTCAAGATGGTAACTGGTGGGATGTGCTGTACACAGACCAGGCAGATATGTTAGTTTGGGTTATTAGGGTCTTTTCAAAGCTTTGTACTTGAGCAATTCCTACTCGGGGAAATCAACAAATCACCCATACGTATCATGTCTTAAAATCATATGAAAAAAATAACCCTTTCGATACCATAATCTGAATTTTGATTTTTCTGAAGACATTTTATGCTGAATCATTTCATTGGCTTCTAAATAAGTCATATCAATCAAGAAATGCAGAAATATATTTTTTCACGTGTAATATTCAATGGTGGTACAAATCAGTATTTTTGGAGATCAAGACGAACCACTACTTACTGTCGACTGGTACCTACTATTAGTGGGAAATGTAGGAATAATACAAACAAATGAAGCCTCATTTATAAAATATGTATTCTTTCTTTAGTCATTATCAATTCAAGTAATTGAGTTTTATAGATGAAACCATTGATGAAGAGGGTATACATCAGAATACAAACATGGGCAAAAAATTGTATGGATATTTAGGAACAAACAAACAATATAAAACCGAGCAAAGATACGAACTTGTCCCGACAGCAAATTTGGAAAGAAACTTTCTCTTCTTAATTTTCCATGAGTAAATATTTATGCCGGTACATATTTGTACCATCAGTACTGAAAGGGTTTCACTCAACTCAACTTTATCAATGAAGCCCCTTTAAAACAATGACAGCTGTATACAAATCAAACAAGACAACTAGGCAGAACAATTTAAAAACATGAAAAACCTCAAGACCTTAAAAAAACTCTAAAATGAGAACATAGTGCCAAGCTGTTTTGAAAGTGGAATATAATTAGCATTGAAAGGTGGCTTTGAAAATGCTCAAGGCACCCCGAGGCCTGCTCCTTGCAAACTTAAAAAAAAAAGCGGGCCCCTGCCACACGTTCTATAGATCCACATGGAATTGCATGAAATTGAACACGAAGTTTCAGGCAAATTTCCAGGCCTCGTACTTTGATGCAGAAATTCACCCAAATGAGCCCTCATTGAAAGCAGGTTGCCATCACAATGTAATGACCATCCTCATCTGTCAGCGCTCGCAACTTCAGTCATGCGTGTCGTTTGTGGAAAAGTAAAAACTATCTAGTATACTACGCATTCAGCACCTCAGGCGAAAGTTTTTTTAGGGGGTGGCAAAAAGCTAAGAGTAAACTGACAAGCAGGTATTCAAGTCATCAACATTCAGTGGGATTGAAAGGGCCCGAGGCTGGGAGTCATCTTTTGCAATGGAGCACCTCACATGAGATGTCAAATCAAGGAAATCTGCGGGTAAAATATGCCTTTTCATGCTGCAGGCATCATCAGACATTTGACACATTTTGTATGAACTTGTTAATTTAAGAAATGCATCAGCATTTGAGCAGGGACGAATGGATCGTAAATCAGCTGGGCGGATGTTAGAGAATAATGCCTGATATGATTATAGTCATTAAAAGTCAGTCATTATGCTTTGTTGCTTCCCGACTTTCTGTCGGACATCCTCTGTGTTATCTCGACCAGTGTAAGGTCAAGATGAATCACTTTCTGTGATGAACTTTGAAATGTCTCATCGGGATAAAATTCTTCGTGGGCAAGTGACATTAATTTGATGTTGAAGATTGGATTTGGATGTCATCTTGAATGGATATTAGATGCCCGCTGGGCTGTAAAGTTAGACATGTTCCAAATGTGCCGTTGTAACAGATTGCACTGGTTTCGGTTGGCCTGTTTAGCGCTTTAACATGACCAAATTCGGTTATGGTATCTGAGCCAAACCATATGCAGCAGACATGGTAGCTGCCATCTGATCTAACCAACGATCGATCAACTATGCCAATTTGTAATTGGATGAGCAAGTTAGGGGCCAGAAGGAAACACCTGCCTTCTGCTTGTGGATGTTTGATTGAGTGAACAATTCGGCTGTTTATGAATGTGTTTATTTTTATGTTTTTTTAGCCAAAAGATCTGATTAGTTTTCTCAACTGGAGCCAATATACAATACATTAAGTTAGTATTACAGTAGTATGTCTGCTACCAGTACAAGACATACCTATCGCCTCTTTCCAAGGTCAACCATGAAAGCTTTCAACACACCCATCAACCTCATACTGTCACATCTGCACGAGGCAAAAACAAAACGGCCTTGTCGGACAAAAAGGAGCTGGATCCAAAGTACTCGATGGAGGCAGTAGATGAGTTCAAAAGGTTTTACTGAGACACGCAGAGGAAGACCAAACAGAACAACAGCACAAAGGGAGCGCGACCAACCTGGCATACTGCAGTGGTGAAACACGAAAAGGAAATACACCAGCATATACAGAGAGAAACCGGGTGACTCTTATAGTCAGAAGGCACATCAGTGAATGAGCAACAGAGGAACAAGGAGGGGATGGGCGCACACCTGTCGCCAATCAGGATGTGACACATACGGGTGAGCGGTGCAGCGTGAATGGATGGATTTTTAGGTTTATACAAGAAAAAAAACATTAAATATCCAATTACATGAAAAATGCATTGAATCAAAAGAAGAACAAATGAAAAAAAAATCAATTAAAATGTTAAAATATAATGAAATATGGCCACTGGTCATGACATAAATATTAACTCATTCGCTGCCATTCACGAATTTATTTGGGAATTTAAATTATGACGTAGAGCACCATTCCCGCAGGGGAGTGGGTGCTGATAAAGCGCCAGTCAGACCTCTGGCAGTGGTTGTTTTTTCTTTTCAACAAGGGGGCAGCATTTCCCTTTTTACATGTTGGCGCTTTGTTCCAATTCCAGCTGTTGTTAAGGTGCAATATAAACCAATATGTATGTAGTGTTTGTATTTAGTCAAACATCAGAGTACATAGGGAAAGTCGTTAGGATTGCACAACTGTCCCTGTTGTTTATTATTTTTCTTTGTGTTGACTATTATTTGAAGCGCTTTGTTACAGCTGCAGCTGTTGTGAAAGCGCTATATAAATTAGGATGCATTGTATTGTATTGTATTGTATTGTCTGTCTATATACACACTCACAGTAGTAGCGTGAGTTTGTGTTACTTTCGGGTTGATTGAGTGAACGCTGGCGCGAATGGCTGCAGCTTCTCACCCGCAGAAAAAAAGTAAAACAATGATCCTGTGACTGTAAAATGTCCTTGAAAGTTTTGAAAGGCGCTTAGAAATGAAATGTATTATTATTATTATTATTATTATTATTATTATTATTATTATTATTATTATACATTTAATTTCAAGCGCCTTTCAAAACACCCAAGGACACTTTATTTAATATTATTATTATTATTATTATTATTATTATTATTATTATTATTATTATTATTGCATTGTATTTTGGATAGCCGCCCACACTTCAAGCTCATGTAACTCCCGACCCATTTAATTTGGGAATTTACTCTTTTCTGATGAAAGAAGAGAGTCTAAGTTTTCTAACACTGTACTGGATATTTAGTCCTAAAACTCAATATTGTGATTTCAAGTGACAAAGTGACAAAAACCCTGGCACTACAGTAGTGTGGACACATTTTTGCACTATTCACGATTCCAAAATGGAGTCAACAATATCATTCTATGTTTCACATTTTAGATCATTTACTTGCATTAGAATTGTTTTAATTGATACATTAATTAACCTGATATTGATTTAAATGTATGTACACAAAGTGTCCATGTACACACATGGACACTTTCCATGTTTCTTATTCTGTAAAATACTTATTGTTGCAATTGGAGTGCTTTTGTTGAGGAGTAGCGAGCACTCATTTCCCTGATTTGCATACTGTAGCATTAATTCAATGTGTGTTGTGTGGTTATGCGCGCGTGTGCGTGTTTGTGTTTGTGCGTGTGAGCACAGGTGTCATCAGGACAGTGGCAGCGTTGGATCGCGAGGATAAAGCAGAACACAGTATCGAGGTGAGACTTGAGCACCTTCTTTCTTTGTGTTTTCAAGTATGGAAAGATTGTCTGTCATTCCAATGCTACACTATATAAGTGACTCAAGTACAATCTTATACAATTCCTTATGAATCCCTGCGATGCGTTGAGGTTTGTTGCTGTTCGAATTACAATAGCCACGTATTTCAATATCTGACAATTCACCGTAATGATGATACGATTCACTCCAATTACGACACGTTATGATTTACTCCAATCATCGTATGGTCAGGTCATTGTGTCGGACAACGGCTCTCCGTCACTTCACTCCACCGCAACCGTGGTGGTACGCGTGCTGGATGACAACGACAACTGGCCCAAGTTCACAGACAAACTTTTTCACGTCAAGCTGCTGGCCCAACAGCAGCAGGATGGCCGTCTGGAAGTCTGCCGAATGATGGCCCGTGACGATGATGAGGGCTCCAATGCCGATGTGGTGTACACACTGCAAGACGACCACGATGGCAGTTTCCAAATTGATCCCTTGACAGGTGTGGTGACGTCACTTGGAGACTTCTCGTCCGGGAATTACACCATTCTCACGGTACGTCTGTGTAAGCTCTCAGTCGTACAGGAGTGGTCCATCGATGAAAATGTTTCTTCAGCCGTCATCTGTACTTTCTGTACATTCTCACGGTAGTTTCCGATTGAAATTGTTCATCTGCTAGCGTGATGATGTGAACACCCATGATGTGTTCAGGACCACGGTGTCATGCTCCTGACATTTAGAAGAAATTAAACCTCCCAATAAATATATATTTTTCCACAATTACTTTAATAAACTTTGATCCCAAAGCAATTATCATTTCATACACATCTTCCACACTTACCCCAAAACATTGTTGACTGTGTTTACACTAAATGTGTATTGTGCCACTTTGCAAAGTGTAAAAATGTCATCACTCGTTTCCTATTTACCATTTTATTGCACTTTTGCAACGTGTGTGAAAAATAAATGTGTCAAAATAATTTTAAAAAATTACAAACATTCCTACTAAGTGCAGTAGAAAAAATGAAAGTCCAACGAAATGTGAGGAAAAAGAAGCAAAGAAGTAAAAAAAGTCCTAGGAAAGGTATACAAAATAAGGAAATTATGGAACGTGTGTAGAGAAAAAAGAAAGTCCAAATAATGTATAAAGTACAAAAACAAAATGATATTACTATATACATATGCTAATAGTCAAACGCTAAGCTTTAAATGTGATTGCATGTTTAATTTCATCAGATTTGTCGCTACATTATGTAGATTAAAGCGACGGACTCTGGCAGTCCGCCGCTGTCGTCTGCAGCGAGGCTGGACATTGAGTGGACTTTACCGGAACCGCCTTCTGATGAGCCTATCGCCTTTGATGAGCCTCACTTCACCTTTGCCGTCATGGAAACGGAACCCGTCACTCACATGGTGGGCCTCATCATGACTGAAACATACCGACTGCGCTGGTTTCACATCATAGGTAAGATACTTGGCCTGTGCACTTTGTCATTTTTGGGGGAGCTGACTTATTAGAGGTTCGTGTTTTATGGCCACTCATCAAATTTTGCTGTTAACTGAAAGCCATTTGCCGAGATTGTGTATACAAAGGTCAAATTCAGTAATAACAGAAGAAAAAAGACTTTGAGGAGGACCGGAATTAACCACAATTACATTAAAATGGCCAATACAACATTGAACTTCCTGTATATTTTACGGCAACATATGACCAACTCAAAATAATACACAGTGTCCAAAACGTCCATGGCACACCTGTCATAAATGGGCATGTGCAAAAAAAACGTTACGCTGGATACTGCCACATTCACATTTGGAATGTTATTTGTCATGCCACTAACTACAATTGAAATAAAGAAGACTGAATTAATCCACATGGTGAAGAAAAAGCTCACCGTATAAGATATCATTAGCCACCCCTGATTATTATTTTTTTGCCCGTCAGGTGGAGATGAGGAAAAGGACTTTGACATCCAGAGAAACTCGGGCACAATTTCCATTGCCCGCCGACTAGACGCCACCCGCCGCACCAACTACAACCTGACGGTGCAGGTCACTGACAGCCATCACAGCTCTACCGTGCAGGTTGGAATGTGTACAACCACTCTCTGTGCCTTATTTATGATCTCTGTGAATCATTCCACTTTGGGCGGAAAGTGTTCTAGTCAGATATACACAAAAAAACAGCGGCCCCGAGCCGCATCCGGCGCTTAATTACGGTTGCCTCCCTGTTGCCCACAAACTCTTATGGCCTTTGAAGATCACAAGAGATCAGGCATTCTCAGACTGAAGTGGTGCCTTGGGATATGTTATGTTAAATCATTCCCTTGTCATGCTCATAACCGAAATCATCTATCCCTGTTGACATGAAACATAAAATACCATTAATGCGACTCCGCCCCCCAAAGCTCACTCAGATCTCAAAGCACCCCTGATCAGTTTTGCCTTAAGATACACGGCCCTTTATGCTATTCACCAACATGGATGCGTGGCTGTTGGTGCAACATCTGGGCATCCACCGTTTAGCTGTCGGGCCTGGATTGAAAATAGTTTCCTGTCATGCAAGTGTATATCAGAGCTGCATGCTATCAATGTACAGACTGGTAGTAGGTCCCTGAGCTCAATGCTGCGAATGCAATTTTCAACTTTCATGGACATTTTGCCAGGTGTGAGAGCCTATATTACATTAAAATGTGGCATGTGGACTCCTCAAGAAAAACTGGATGGTTAAAATCTGCAATTGACAGATGAATGGACTTGAAAAATGTGCATTCGTTCTCCCTCAAACCAGCACAAGACCCATGTATTCAATACACTTGTAGACAATAGCCGAGATTACCAGTCTGAACTGTGTTGGTTTTTTTAGGCCTACATCCGCGTTCTGGACATGAATGAACATCGGCCTGTTTTCCTCAAGACGCTCTATGAGGTGCGTGTGCGTCTGCATTTGCATGTCTGTGTGTCAATAATTGTAAGATTCAAATCTTTGTGGAAATGAAGAGTAAAAGAAGCTTTTGGTGACTTTGAGTCAACCTGCTGTAGGCAGGCGAGCAACCTGCATTGAGAAATAGTAGGTAGGGTTTGGTGTTCATTTTTAATGTTAAGTTTTGAGGTAAAGGTTGAGATGAATTGGTTAGGGTTTATTGAATTCTATCTTTTTTGTCGTTTTTGTTTTAGGACAGGGGTTTTGTTTCTAAGGTTAGGAAAAGCTGAAAAAATAAAACACAAAACAGGCACTAAATTGAAAGTTTTTTGCTCGCTAAATTGAGTTCATTCTAACTCAATTTAGCCATCAAATTATAACACCATGAACGTTCCTACAGAAAGTGGTTGGAAGTTCAAGATGTCACAATGTCAATTTTCTCACTTCCTGGTCACTGTACCTGTCAGTTGCAGACTTATTTCTGTAAACCTAAAACGAACATTCTCAAAAAAAACAAAAACTAACTGAAACTGCTCAGGTGAGGATCCCTGAGGACACGCCAGCGTGGAAAGACATCCTGCACGTCACCGCACGTGACGCTGACGCAAACAGCAAGCTAGTCTTCTCCATTCAGAGCAGCACAAACCCCATCAGCTACAAACTCTTCCACCTGGACCCCAAGAGCGGCATCCTGGCCACCACCGACAAACTGGACTATGAGAGCATCCGACTGCATACACTTGTTGTCATGGTAACATCCACACAGAACTGTAACTTCGACACAGTATACAGTAGTCCACTGTCATAGATCTTCCACTTCAAGACAACCGACGTCACTTTTTTGTTTCCTAACTGACATCAGAAAAACGTTTTATAGCATCTAAAATACCCAAAACACGCAGTATGATATTTTTAGTCAAATGAAAAACACCAATAAAAATGACAGTAGTCTAAAAAGTGTCTAAAAAGTGGCCAGTTTCAGAAGGTCCCGCCCCCATGTTCAGGGTGTCACGGCAAGCTCGAGAATCAAAACAATGGCTTCAGATTCGGAGAATATGCTTTGTTGTTACTCATCCAGTTATGAATATGATTCAAAAAAAGAAGAAAGCATACATGTTTGCAATCGATTAAAGAATTTATTCCGTGTCATTTTGTGGCATCAGGGGTGGGAAATGTCGAACATGGCGACAAAGCCGTATAAGAAATTAATCAGCCCGTTTCAACAGGCTGGTTAATTCCTTACATCGAGCTTTGTCGCCGTCTTCTGCCTCTTTTTGGTCCTACACTAAGTTTTCAGACCAAAGTACAGCAAAATGCATTGACGTGATAGAAGGACTGCTACAAGGTGTCCTTTTTTTCGGTCAGGGGCGTTCCTTCAGTGACATATGGTGAGGACTCGTCACTAACTCAAAAACACGACTTCCGAAATATTCAGTGCGAGTCTTAAAACGTAAAATATAGCTATATGCGGTGGAAACTTTGTAAAATACGCTCAGTAGAAGTCATTTGAAGCCATTTTACAAATTATGGACACAACTTGTCCGGAGACGTCGGTTGTCCTTTCATCATGTGCCAGTGATTCTCAATAGGGTTGAGGTCTCGGGATGATGGTGTCAAAGTCCCTCGATTACTAATGTGACTCAGAGGGCGTCAAAGATCCTCAGCACACAAAAAGTAATGACATCCCTTAGTTGAAAAATGAAAAGAACGCCCATTTATTACATAAACAAGAAGAATGCTTGAGAAGGAGTGCTTTGATGGTAAGAGCTCCTTCCAGGATTCAGCAGCGGTTGAATTGGAAACATTTGTCACTATGATGCTGTGCAGTAAAATAAAGAGCCACATTTAGACATCTTTAAGGAAATGGTCCCTGTCAGATAATTCTCGGTCGTGCAAGATTGTTATAGCCACGACCTGACTTTGATGATCACCACTTCATCCCTTTCTCAGAATAGGAGAGTAGGGGAGAGGCAGGGGGTGAGAAGCAGCAGTAAAACGGGCCAAAATCTGAAAGTTTGGGATGAGGCAAGCCAAGAGATGTTCATACAATTTGCCATTTAACCAAATGCGAGAGTGTAGAAATAAGTCTGGGTTGAGATTTAAATGTCTTCAGGGGAAGCCGCGCTAAAGATCACACCATGGTTTTCCTCAAATCAATCCCCTTTAGGACAGGGTAGCACTGAGTCTGGAGCTCCCTTTGGGCTACATTCCAAATCAAGATGACACCGTTCTGAAGTTATCTGAATTGTGATTTTGGGCTCCTGTACGACTGAGAGCTAACACAGTCAACTTGGCAACATTCGTGCCATATGGGCATAACATGTAAGCCAATAAAGTCCAGCCTTAAAAATAAAAACGCACCCTCCAATAAATAATGAGGTCTCCCCCTCTCTCCCCTCTAGACTGCATGCATATGCAATTGCGCATTGCTCGCACCCTCTCCACTCACAGTCAATGTAAGCTGTGCATCCATAACAAACAGACCTGACCAAAAAACCTGGAGTCAACGCGACTCACCCATTCTGAATATGCTTGCATTTTATTTGATTATCGGTATTTATATTTACTCAAATACTTTTGCTTTCCCTTTTGTATTTTATGCTGTTTTAAATTGGGAATTAACACAATAAAGAGACACCATTCACGAACCACCAGTTAGCTTGGATAACTACAAAATACTACTTCTCTGCATTTTTTGAGCAGCTGATTTTTTAATATCATGAATTTAACTGACAGAAAAAGCTAATCATTTATTCATTTATTTTCATTTATTCTAAGTCATTCTCTGTATGACGACATGTAATGTAAACTTTTAGGTGCGCGACCAGGAAATCCCAGTCAAGAGGAATTTTGCAAAAGTCATGGTGTACGTGGAGGACTGCAATGACCATGCGCCCGCCTTCCTCAGCACCCGCTACGAGGCTGCCGTGTCCAATATGTCTCCCAGCGGCACGGAGGTGGTGCGCGTCAAGGCCCTAGATGGTGACGCAGGCAGTAATGCTGACATTACATACTCCCTGCATTCTGGTGAGCATCAGAATTTTTTTTCCTTTTATTTTCTTTTTCCATCTGCAGTAGTATCTTGACTTGTGAATAGTCTCAATTGCTAAACTTTTCAAGCTAGAAGCAAACTCACTGTCATTTTTTTTGTTTGGTGTTGCAAGCCGAAATATGACCAGCTTGAAATACACCACACGTTGATTGAATCGGAGGGAAAAATGATTAAAGTACATACTTGCATGTGTGAAATACATTTTTTGAATGGGACACATAGTCTAATACACAAATACAAAATGAGAACGGTCACAAGAGCCACTGTATGGACTTGCTGACTTCAGCTTGGTGACACTCACTGGGTAACACCACTCAAAGCCACACACCGAATGCGCAAATGGAAAACCTATAGCCAGGCTATATTTTTTTTATTGAAAAACTAGTGAGAAAAAACGTTTATGTTTTCTCGGGGGCGAAAGCTGAAACCGATTAAGGGCATTTCATTTCGATATACAGTAAAGTCTCGTTATATCGATATCGGATATATCGATAGTCCCGGTTATATCGATACTATTTCTATGCACGCACGGAGAAAATTACATGCAAACAGGGTCGGATATATCGATAGTCCCGGTTATATCGATATTTTTTCGGACTCCCTTGAATATCGATATAACTTTACTGACTTTACTGTATTGTGGAAAAAGAATTTGATGTAAAACGAAATTGGTTGAATAGCTTGGCTGCGGAACAAATTAAACTCGTAAGTGAAAGAAGCACTGTATCACCACTGAGACACAACAATATTTTGTCATCTCTTCTTTCCTTTGCCATCGAACCAGCCAGTTAAGAGCTCCACTGAAACAAAGTGCTCCACAATGCCATTATGACACCCCGGAGAGTCACCAGAGTGCTTTGCAATTTCCTCCCCTGGCAGTCATTTTATATTTGGGATTTCCTGGGTGCAAACCAGCTCTCCGTGGCTGTTTTATTGTTTCATTTGCGCTGTGCACAGAATGTCAGGGAACGAATACCACCCAGCTTTGGCCACGGATTTGTTTCTTATCCCTTAGTACAATGAAATAAACAAGGGCCTACCTGGATTTGATTTATGTGTTAGTTCCTGGACAAAGCATTCTTCTCCTACTGAGTTATTGCTCACCCAGAATTTTTTGCTGGATTGAAAATAAGGAGGGGGAAAATTCACGTGAAACAAGGAACGTAAAGACAGCCGCTTTTACGATCAAGTGATTCATGATTACGCATCAATACAGATTGTAAAGCGGTTCAATTGCACAGCTACAATGAAACATTACTCTCCCTTTCGTTCCCAGAACGTTCCTAATTTACCCCAGCCAGGTAACAATTTAAAATTGGCAAACAAAGTTTTCTCTACATGAAAATAAGGATGCAGGAAAAACAGTGAATATTCACATTTAGGGAGTTTGATATTTACAAATTTACCTCCCTGTGTTTTATCCCCTTGGAATCTAAAGCACTGTCAGTATCTGTTGTATTTCTCTGCTCTTTCAGTAGCACTGCAAGCACTCGCTAAAGGGAAATTAACAACTGGTGTCATGATATTGTTGGAGTGATACATCTTACTGAAATTTAAAACTGTGGATGTAGGGGAAGAGGTCATTTCAGCCTAGGTGATTAGTGGACACACAGAATCTTCCCTACACGTAGAAGAGCATTTCTTAGATATCAAATATTTTGTAAGAAACAACATGAGAAGGGTCTGCCATCTCGGTAGAGTTTCTTAAAAAACATGGAATGAGGACTTCAAACACCGAATCTGGCATTACAGAAAAAGTCATGAGAAAATAAATGATGATTCATCGATTTAGGGCCTATTTTTCTGCCTACGCTGCTTGTTCTATGAATAATTTTGACTTTGCACTTTCTAAGTTCAAATTTTTAGGGCATCACTCGAATGTTAGGATGCCAAGTTAGAGAACGCCCTGGAATTTTAGGCCCAATTTTGAGGTAGTCAGATCACCAAGGAAGGGGTTCTCCTGGTTGTTGACACATATAATGGATTTGATATTTGTGAAATGGCAGTAAATGTAGTATTGGTGGGTGAGTACTGACAATGTGCTTAGGTTTCAATGTATCCCTTGAAACCAATACAAACTTAATTTAAGAATGTCATGTATCATTGAGAGCGGCCCGGTAGTCTAGTGGTTAGCACACCGGCTTCACAGTGCAGAGGTCGCCGGTTCACGTCCCGGTCCGGCCTCCCTGTGTGGAGTTTGCATGTTCTCCCCGGACCCGCGTGGGTTTTCTCCGGGTCCTCCGGTTTCCTCCCACACTCCAAAAACATGCATGGCAGGCAGATTGACCACTCCAAATTGTCCCTAGGTGTGAGTGTGAGAGTGACTGTTGTATGTCTTCGTGTGCCCTGCGATTGGCTGGCAACCAATTGAGGGTGTCCCCCGCCTCGTGCCCGAAGACAGCTGAGATAGGCTCCAGCAACCCCCGCGACCCTAATGAGGAATAAGCGGTACGGAAAATGAAATGAGATGAGAGATGTATCATTGAGATTTCAGATGGTAGGTGAATGAAAAAGTAAAGCTTCCTCAAGTAGACGTGACCCAAATACAGTAACAGCATATATAATTGCTATGTTCTTTCAGGTTGTTGAAAAAAAGTGCCCGTTCCCTCCATTTATGATTTCGTTGCTGTACCACAGTAATGTTTTTTGTCTCTTCCACTTGCAAAGCATAAAACACATGCGGTCACTTTGACCTCATCATAGTTTGAGAATCCATGTAATAGAGATTGCCCCTCGCGGGAGAGGAAAAAGATAGTTTACAAAATAAAGGGTCAGAGGCAAAACGATAGTCAATCCAGTCCCAGCTTTACGATATATCGATTCTAATCGCCCACATCTCACCTCTGATTTGCCTTTAAAACAACTTTGGAAACTTGGAAATGTTGAGCGACCATCCACCCTTTCAAACAGAACAACACGTTTCAAATCCAATTTTGACATTTTTTTCCCATTCTGTTGACAGGAAACATCAATAACATTTTCTCCATTGATCAAGTCTCGGGCTCCATCACTGTGTCCAAACCTTTGGACATTCTGCACCAGGAACCTTTCCACCTCACAGTAAAAGCCATGGATCAGGGCTTCCCGCAGCATAGCGACATTTGCTCTGTCCACATCCATGTCAGCATCTCTGACCACACCCTACCCGTCTTCCATGATAATGAATATCTTGCGGAGATCAGTGAACGGAGTAGCTTAGGGACACCGGTGGTCACCATATCAGCCTTCAGCCCAACTGCGGTAAATTACGACATTGAAAGTGGCAACCCCAACGGAACATTTCACATTGACCAATACACTGGAATAATCACAGTCCGAAGGTTTCTGGACTTTGAGATGTATTCCTCCTACACGCTTAATGTTTCTGCATCTACTGGTTCTGGAGCTTTGTCCACTATAGTAGTTATCATCTATGTGATGGATGAGAATGATAATGCCCCATTTTTTGTCAAACGTGAGTATGTTGGGCAAATAAATGAAGCGGCACACACCAATAGTCTGGTGATGACTGAAGATAACATGCCGTTGGTTGTCCAGGCTTCAGATATGGACGGAGGTGCAAATGCGCTGCTCGTCTATGTGATCGTAGAAGAAGAAGCTGCAAAAGTGTTCATAATCGACTCTAGCACAGGTGCAATTACGCTAGCGGCACCGTTAGACTTTGAAATCAAGTCTGAGTACCACTTCAAAGTGCAGGCAAGGGATTCGGGGAAACCTTCACTGTACACAACCCAGCCTGCCATGGTCACTGTGCACGTCTTGGATGTGAACGACTGCCCGCCACAGTTCACAAACACTACCTATGAGTCATCTATCATCTTCCCGCCGGTCCTAGGTGCAGAGGTGACAAGAGTGATGGCTCACGACGCAGACTCAGCAGTCTCATACAGCATTGCTGAAGGAAATCTTGATGGTACCTTTTCTATTCATTCTGCCACTGGAGTCATTATTGTGAGCAACGTGTTGAAGTTCAAGCCATTTTACCAGCTCGTAGTCAGCGCCTCAGATGGCCTTCACGAAAATTCTGTCATGGTGAGGGTGAATATCACCAACGTCACAGAGAGTGGTCTCAGCTTTGAGCAAAGAACATATTCGATGAGCGTTACAGAGAACCTGAACAGTGTGAAACTGTTAGGTGTACTCAAACCAAGAGGGTGTTATCTAAACGAGCCTATCTCCTATTCACTTTTGAACCCCATGGGAAGATTTTCTATCTCCCGGACTTCTGGTGTCATGGAGACCACAGGTGTGCCATTTGACCGTGAGGACACAGACTCCTACAATGTAGTGGTGCTATTACAAGACACAAGGACACCACGAAGGACGGCCACAGCTCTGGTAAAAGTCTTCATCGATGATGTCAATGACAACACACCTCAGTTCCTCAACTTGCCTGTCTCGATGATGATGTCTGAAGACACAGAACCAGGAGATGTTCTGTACCAGGTCACCGCGAGAGACAGAGATCTGGGTGAGAACGGATCGATTGTGTACTCTATGGAGGATGATTATGACCTCTTCAGAATCGATCCAATCATAGGTGATGTTTCCATCCAGAGGCCTCTTGATTTTGGCACCGTGAGCAACTATGTCTTGACAATCCTGGCAATGGATGGAGGCATTCCCAGTCACATCACCGAGGCACAGCTCAGTATTCAAGTCAAGAACCGGACTAACCCAGTTTTTCAGACATTATTATACCCTATAAAAGTCCCCGAATCGGTTCCCCCTTTCACTACCATCTTGCATGTGCAGGCCAGGAATCCTGAAGGCTATCGCTTAATTTACAACCTAGAGGAGGAAAATGCCTCCAAGCACTTTCATATCGACTTCAAGACGGGTGCGTTGACAGTCACCAACCCGCTGGACTACGAGAGCCAGAACTTGCACGTGCTAACCGTGCGAGCCACAGATTCTGTGAGCGGAGCCTTTTCAGATGCAACTGTTGAAGTGGAGGTTGAAGACGTGAATGATAATGCCCCCTTTTTCTCCCAGCAAAAATACACCACCAGCATCGCGGAGGAGCTTCCCATTGGCTCTTCAGTTCTGCAGCTCTCTGCCTTTGACTTGGATTCTGGCAGGAATAAAGATCTGACATTTCACATGGTGAGAACAGAAGGCAACGAAACTGATTTCTTCGACATAAACCACCAGAGTGGATTGATTTTCTTAAAGCAAGTGCTGGACCATGAAAGTGTGAATCGCTTCCAGTTGAAAATTGAAGTGGTTGACAATGGAAACTTCGCCCTCAGCGGTGAGACTGTTGTCTTGGTGAATGTCACCGATGTGAATGACAATGCCCCGGACTTTGTCAGCCCTCATTTTCAAGCCTCACTGGATGAGTCTGCAAAATGTGGCCACATTGTCATCAAGATTCAGGCATCCGATCCAGACATCACAGATGCTAATCACCTCAAGTACAAAATCCTCTCAGGCAATGAAGACCGGTACTTTAACATCAATGAGACTTCTGGGATCATCTCCTTCTCCAACATTTGCAAAAGGAACCTGGATTCATATTACAACCTGACAGTGGCAGTGTCAGATGGCGTGTTCCAGAAAAGTGCACCGGTCAACATTGACATGATCAACAGCAACAGGCACAGCCCGTACTTCCGACAAAGCACCTATGAGGCCGAAGTTACGGAAAATGCAGGGGCAGGAACTCGCGTGATCCAGCTGGCTGCAATTGACCCTGATGATGGACCTTACGGTAACGTGGATTACACCATCATTAACAAATTGGCAGACGAGAAGTTTGCCATCAACGCTAATGGGCAAATCGTCACCACGCAACCGCTAGATCGAGAAAACTCAGACCAGAGGGTCATCGCCATCAAAGTGATGGCAAAAGACGGTGGCGGTAAAGTAGCCTTTTGCACAGTCAAGATCATCCTGGCGGATGATAACGACAATGTTCCACTGTTCAAAGCATCTGAGTACCATGTTGCCATTAAGTCAACTGTTAACAAAGGCTCCCCTGTCATTCAAATTATGGCGTATGACGCAGATGATGGCAAAAATGCTGATATCACTTACACCGTAGATGAAGCTGAAGGGGCCATAGAGGACGTAATTGAAATCAATCCATTCACTGGTGTGGTGAGTGTCAAGGAGAGCCTCCTGGGCATGGAGAATAGGATCTTCACCTTCAAGGTGAAGGCTCGCGATGGCAGCTTCCCATTCTACAACTCTACCGTCCCTCTGAGGGTCAAAGTGCTCCCTCCGGAAATTCCTCTGCCAAAATTTGCCGAGCCTCTATACACCTTTTCAACTGCCGAGGACACACCCGTTGGTACTGAGATTGGCACAGTGAGAGCTGACTCAAACATGCCCCTCATTTACAGCTTGGTTGATGGCAACACGGTGGAAAGCAACAGAGAAAAAGTGTTCAGTTTGGACAAAGAAAGTGGGACGTTGGTACTCGAGAAGACCATGGACCACGAGAGGACCAAGTGGTACCACATTGATGTGTTGGCCGAGGGCAACCACAACGGCACCGACGTGGCCTCGATGGTCTCAGTCAGTATCCAAGTACAAGACGTCAATGACAACCAACCGGTGTTTGATGCCAACCCATACAGGGCCTACCTGGCAGAGAATATGCCCGCCGGGACCACCGTCATTCAGGTGACTGCCAATGACCCCGACACAGCTACTAATGGTCTGGTGACCTACAGCCTGGAGTCGTTATCTGACGATGATATCAACATCACTGACTTGTTCTCTATTGACGGTGATACCGGCTGGATTGTGACTGTTCGCGAGGCTGACTGCGAGGCGTCAAGGCTGCACCGCTTCCACGTACTGGCCACCGACCATGGTGGGGATGCCAAGCTGTCATCCAGCGTTCTGGTAGAAGTGACAGTGACTGATGAAAACGACAGCCCTCCGGCATTCTCTGAGGATGCCTACTATGGCCAGGTGGCAGAGAATAGCAACCCTGGCATGGTCATTGTCTCCATGACGACCACCGATGCAGATGTGTCACTAGAGAACCGTCTGGTGACGTGCTATATCACAGGTGCATCTTCATTTTTACTTTTTTAAATTTTCAAAACTACCAAGATTATAATAGTTGTGGATCTTGGTTCATTTTTATTTAGTTTTAAATTTACTGCAGCTTATAAAATTCTGCCGGTTTGAATTCATTTTAGATTTGGATTGGATTGGATTTGCCTTTATTAGTCTGCAGTGGAGAAATTTACATTTCACAGCAGCAAAGTGATGAAAGGAATGAAAAGGAAGGAAAACAAAATACATGAGCTGCTGGAAAGGCAGCCACTCTCGCAGCGCCGTCTTGAAGTCAAAAGAACAAAAAATAAATAAAAATAACGTGACAACACAAAGACACAGAGAGTCATTCATTCTTTAGCACTTTCTGTACTCTCTTTGTTACATGTAGCAGTTCTAGATGAAACAGGAGAGGATCAAAGCATCTTTTCACCAGTGGATCAGGGACATCATCGTGGAATGTGCACGTCGACTACAAGCTAAATGTTGAATGCAAAAACGCAGCTGTAGCATCCATTGGCCATTTTATTTATGTATTTATTTATTTATTTATTTATTTGTTGTCTTCTTTTCCTTATATATAAAAGCACATACACACTTGAAGTGATCAATTAGCCCGGATTCAAATCCTGGATTTATGTACTGTACGACCGATCTGTGAACCAGTTCATCATTGTGCTGCTTCATGATTATCAATTGCGCAACTGAAATAAAGAACATAATGAGAACATTCTAGCATTTTTCCTGATCTAACAGATGGGGACCCTCTTGGCCAGTTTGCTGTGATCCATCGTGACGAGGGTGAGTGGGGCTTGATAACTAAAGAGCCGCTGGACCGTGAGGCCTACGCCGCCTATGCGCTCACCATCACGGCCACGGATGGAAAATTCCAGTCTCCCATTAATGTGCACGTGGACGTACTGGACGAAAATGATAACACACCACAATGCCAACAGGTCACAACTTCGCCTCATATATCTTTTGTGTTGCTCACTCTCAAGGTTGTACTGTATCAATATGGGAGTTTTCCCAATATTTGGTTTTAATTTTGCTGAGATTTTTTCCCCCTCATTTTACAAAAATTGTGTTAGTTTTTTTCAAAACTGACTTGCTTATTTTAAGTTATATTGGTTTTCCTTTTTTATTGTCTATTTCTTTTGTGAAAAAGGAAAATCATATTGTGTAGTAATAGGAAACATATTTATTAATTTACAACCTCAAATACAGTTGCTGTATTAAAGTCAACATATTTTAACTCATTTGCTGCCGTTCCCGAATTGAAAAGAGTGACGTTGAGTGCCATTCCCGAATTTGTTCGAGGTTTGGTTTTTCTTAGGTTGGGGTTCCAAAGAGTGCTGGAACCTATCCCAGCCGTCTTCGGGCACTCGGCAGGGGACAGCCAATCACAAGGCACACAAAGACAAACAACCATTCACTCACACTCACACCTAGGGACATGCAGACTCTACACAGGTAGGCCAGAGCGGGTCTTGAACTCATGACTGCTGCACTGTGAACCACTCATCTACCAGGACGCCCTTACATGCACAGTGCACAACAAATTCAAGGATAACTAGTTTTAAAATCAGAAGTCAAGAATAATGACTTTTTGGTGTTGATTACGTATGACATTTGAAGTTTTCATTCAGACTATAGCAGGCATCAAGGAACTTGACCTGCCTGATTTGCTTTCACGAGCCATGTGAAATGTGCGGTGAGCCAGATCTGGCTCCCAGACCTTGACTTTGGCACCGATGCATTACAGTGTACAGCATTGCATTTAGTAACTCTTAATGTGGTGTGTGTTTTTAGCTGGTGTATTCAGAAGCCCTCATGGAGAATTCTCCAACCAGCACTTTTGTGCTGAAGGTGTCAGCATTGGATGCGGATGACGGCCCAAATGCACTCATCTTCTTTAGCCTACATGGTCCTGATGCCGACAAATTTCATCTGGACCATGTCACTGGTATGTACGTTCACACAGACCAGACAAAGATACAGTATTTTGTAAATATAAAAGGCCAAATTGAACAATAAGTGATCATTCACTGACAAAGCCATTTGCTTTAACCTGCCTGCAATGGGTGCTGGGCCCTACATACTAATCCCGAAACATTTCAAAGTGACTGCTCTATGTTGAATACAGATACAAATCTTAGAAGCAAGCATCTAACTGATGCATGTCTAATATGACATCCAATTTAGCTACCTCTATTGATGAGCCTTCACTGCTGGCGTCACTACATTTAAACATTGTTAGTCCTAGAAAGTTGACCATGCTATTTAGTACTGGTAGGTAATATCACACATGCTCGTTCACCCTTTTAAGGCAAACAAGCTAGTTGTACCAGGTCAAATTGATATAAAATATTCCAGTTGCCACTCAGGAGACTTACTGCTTGGTCAGCCTCATCCAACTATTATTAACATGTTTTTGTTAACATCTAACAATGTAAACATTGTAGTTATTAACTAATGTAGCACGAAACATCTTTTCCCCTCCAGGTGAACTGTTCACCTTGGCCGTGCTGGACCGAGAGTTCGTGTCAGAGTACAAGATGGTGGCACGCGCAACTGATGGCGGCGGTCGGTCCTGCCATGTGGACATCTCTCTAAGAGTCTCGGACATGAATGACAATGCTCCGCTCTTCTCATCCAGCCATTACCACGTTAGTGTGTATGACAACACCACGAGGAACACGCCCGTCGCGGCAGTCTTCGCCCAGGACGCAGATACAGGTACCACCACTGGTATATCAAAATACAGTATGTATCCATTTTGGGAATGATGTATTGGTATCCCCTACTGCAGCCCCCAATCTTTTTTGTCCCATGGACCAGGTTAATGTTAGAGATCTCAGACAATATTTTCATGGACTAGCCTTGGTGTGTCGGATAAATGCAACAACATTAATATTATATGACCTGTATGAAAACCGTAGTAGTTTTGAAACATAATCATAAACATGAATAGTGTCACTCTGAACATCATACCTGGCCCCGACACTCTCTGGTCACTACGGTAAACTTTAAAAGTGCCTAAAAATAAGATACAAACTACATGAAATACCAGACTGACCATCACTGCATATTATGCCGAGTGGGCTTGGTGTGTGGGAAAGTCTTTGAGATCAATTTCTATTTTAAGTACGATTTGTCTTACTATCAATTCATTATAGCCGTCTTTTCTTTAAAAGTTGTAGACTCTTCTTCTGTCTCCTGGCTGGACCTTTTCCCCTTCCCAAAAAACTTTCTAAAGATGTTTGTTCTATCCCTCATTTCCCTAGCTCCCAGATTTCATTTTAGTGGTAACCAACTCGTGACCAAAAACCACACTTTGACCTGCATCTATGGACGGCTGTCACAGAGAATCCGGCTGTGAAGTTCGCATTAAATCCAGTGTGCACCTGTCTCCTGCAGGGCAAAACTCAGAGGTCCGATATACCCTGCTTGCGGACGATGATGGTTATTTCTCTATGGACGAGTTTTCTGGCGTGCTGCGTCTGGAGCGAGTGCTTGGTCCTGACACGCCAACGCACTTTCAGCTAAAAGTGAAGGCGTCAGACATTGGACTACCTCGCCCCCTCTACTCGGTTGCTGCAGTCACGGTGGACGTAGTGTCTCTGAATGACTACCAGCCCATCTTCCCCAGTGTCGAATACACTGCCCAGGTCCCCGAATCACTGGCTATTGGCTCCCAGGTGGTCAGCGTGTCGGCGCTTAATGGAGACGCCTCAGTCGTGTACAGCATTGTGTCTGGGAACGAGGATGGCCACTTCTTGTTGGACCCCAAGACAGGTGCTTCTTTTTTCCCCTTTACAAAACATTTTGTGTTGATGAAGTATTTCATGCTTGGTAAGGGTAAATTCTTCAGACTTTGTTTCAATGATACCCGATTTGATTTAGTTTAGTTAGAGGCAGTTCCCTTTAGCAACATGAAAGTTGATAGGCGTGTCTGTTATGATTAGACCCACAAAAATGCCTTAAGTTGCTATGACTAAAAAAACATGATTGGTCGATTTAAAAAATGTTTTGTCTCAATTGGCACAGTTGCGACAAATTTGCTTGAAAATATAAATAAAACCGTAAAAAGATAATTGAACCCTCCAAGCAGTTTCAAAAAAGTCAAAGTCAAAATCAGCTTTATTGTCAAATATGCTAATATGCATGCATGCATTCATTTCACAAAATGAAATTTGGTCGCCACCAAAAACTCTCAAGAGGCATAGCGACTTTTTTAATCTGATACTTTTGACTAAATTCCGCCAAACAAATGTTTCTTTGTTCTGCACCCATTTTCAATGGCAACGTAAATTTGGTAGGTGTGTCTATATAGAGCAAACACACAAAATATTCTCAGGACACCAGACACAAAACAGTCTCAAGACATCACATGCCAAGAGACACAAGAAGTCTGCCGGAAGTCTGCTGTTTTGCACCTTTCAAAGATTAACTAGAATTTTTCGAAGATTGCTGGAATGTTTGTGCGTGGGATTTCTACCGAACTCCGGTTTTCTTCCACATTTAAAAAACATGCATGGCCGGCTGATTGAAGACACATTGTCCATAGGCGTGAGTGTGAGTACGGTGGTTGTTCATATTTGTGATTGGCTGGCAAGTGGTTCAGAGTGTCCCCCGTCTATTGCCCGAAGACAGCTGGGATAGCCTACGGTCCTCGTGAAAATAAAGCGAATCGGAAAATGAATGAATGAATGAAGGAATGAATGAATGAATGCTGGAACTTTGAACCCAATACTGGAAAAATGGTTGCTCGGTTGTGAGTGCCTCGCCATAAAACACACTCTGAATTTGGGATTTTGGTGCCATCTGAGGCTTAAAAGGCTGAAAAAAGCCCAGAAAACCCTATTGACATGTGTTCTTCAATGTGAAGGATCTCATCAAGAAAGGAATGCAAGTTGCTTGTTTTCAGAGCAGAGCTGCCTCGTGGCAGAAAAACACGCTGTGCTCATCGATCACGTTCCACGCTCTGGCTCTCATTATCTGGGGCCAGGTGTCAAGTTCGGCCAGTGCGGATATCGTGATAAGAAGTTTAAACACCAGGAGTAAAGCCACACCTTGATTATGAATACACTGGCCTCTCGAAGGGTTTTGATCAGAAAACCGCCAGATACAGTACATATTCATTGCGATAACTTTTTTTTTAATTCAACATGAAAATCTGACGTTTTTATGATATTATGATGTCAATTTTCAAAGAGAAAATAATGCAATAAAATCCCTTGCCGGGGAATGGTAACATCCGCTTAAAAAAAAAATAACCAAGTGGACAACAACTGATGAACAAACTCCACAAAAGTGCACCCCACGTGCATTGTACATGTTATACAGTATTGTAATGCAAAAACTGAGAGCATGCAACATTATGACTTATGGAAGGGTTTTTCTGTTCAAGAACCGTATTTTATGATCTATAAGGCTCATCCAAAAACCTTATATCTTTTCAAAAGATGACCCTGCGCCTTCTACGCAGGTCCGCCTTAAATGTGAAGGAATATTGGGCCACAACCAGTCTCGCAACTGGCCATAAAGTTGCCTGCCCCATTTTTCACAACTTGAAACACAATAAGACGACAAATCGCAAAAAAAAAAACATCGTTACAAAGTATAAAGGATCTTTTTTTTATTAAGGATGTACCTACCACGAATGCTCCCTTGCTTGATTTATCGTAAATATTGATTGCTGATGATTTTGCTCCAGTTGTCGTTTGTCCATACACTGTTCGAGATGTTGCACAATGCAATGTTTGCGTTGCGTCGTCTGCCACAAGCCATGTGAACACCTTTTTCCACGATGCTTTTAATAGTAATAATATTACATTTAATTTCTAAGCACCTTTCAAAACTCTCAAGGACACTTTACAGTCACGGGATAATGTACGTTTACGTTTAGTAGCATCATAAATTTTGTTAGCTTCTTTTGAATCTTTCTTCTGGGGCTGAGGTTCTGTGCATCTACTTTGGAAAATGACGCAAATGCACACGGCCTTATAACGCTCGGGAAAGTCTGGAAGCAGGAAGCAGGCTTCCGATTGGCTGCCGTGTCGAGTATGCAAATTGCCAAATGAACCGAAATTCCGAAATTTCCAAATCAAATTTCTTTTTTTTTTCTAAAAAGTTGTCGGCCACCCAGTCGGAGACGTTTTGTAAGTTGTAAGCCCAACGTAAAAGTTGCACGCCCTGGGCGTCCGGGCAGATGTTATTTCAGACACTGTCATTACATATTGTGTATTTAAACAGCCATTGTGTTGGATTTCTGTCCAGTGACTTGACTTTAAAACTAATCAACCTTGGCGTTGGTATTTATAGTCTTGTATTCTTTGCTTATATGCTGTATGTAGTGAAGTACTGACAAGCTGAAAGATGACTTTAGGCGTTACTATTTATTCCAAGTCCTGCCCCACTCCCAATATGATTGTGTTATCCTGTCTCGAATTTAAGTGGGATTTATCGTCCTGTCTCAATAAACAGAATATCTTTTGACTGGTCTCATGTGGTCAAAGTAGGCACACCAGAGGAAGCCACATTCAATTGATAAAATGTGACAAAATCAGTTTCATTCTTTTTAATTCCATTTAATTATTTGTGTCATTCCTATGTGTTTTTATAGTATCGTTATGGCAGCCTAGTTTTCCTCATCAACCCCCTACAACAAATGTATTTATTTATTTATTTATTTATTTATTTATGGTGGGAATGGGGCGGTATAACAAATTCAAAGCATGCCCGTTCTTTTCAATAGTGGCAGATTATTTGAGATGGGAATATTTTTGGTCCAAGCATGGTCACGAAACCGATCAAACTGGTATTTTATTGGATTCGGATTGGAATTACTTTTATTAGTCTCGCAGTGTGAATTATTGCACCACTTCATTGACTGATTTAAAAATCACATCAGACTCAGCGTGGTTAAGATACCCAGTTTCAAAATTAAGGTTTTATTGTTGCTTAGCAACCACACCAAGCCTATCCCTAACATTGTCAATCTACATATTGAACAACCTGTTGTAACATTTGCCCCAAAAAGCTATATCTGACTGTGTTTGTGTTTGGTAGTTTGTCCATATAGCAACAATGAGTCAATCATTTAGGACGTGTGCATAGTTTGTTTTTTAATGTCACCATGATAGCAATAATAATCATACAAAATGGAGAACACCATTGATTGGTTCATCCGTGGCGTTGGCACGTCACTTTGACTTACTCGTGGGGCTTAAATGAACACGGCCAGCGACTTGGATGTCCATCCATTCTCAAGAGCTGATTGCCTCTGTCATGCCATTTGAAAAACGCTTAGTATTCAAATATCACAGGCATCCAAGCATGCCGCAGCTGCCATAATTTCACACGTGTGCCGCGGGTGGCTATGAAAATGCATGGAATCGCTTAAGGTGAATTCCTTGATGCATGTTTAAAGGACCACACGAACACTAATGCTGCTTCTGTAGAAATGCTGCTCAGCAACAAGAAAAATAACAATGAACGACTTGAACCGTGTGGTTCCACATGTGTGCATAACCTCTTACAGCAGGTCTAGGGCTTCAGAATTGGATTGGATTGGATTGGATTGGATTGGATTGGATTTGCCTTTATTAGTCTCGCAGTGGAGAAATTTACATTTCACAGCAGCAAAGTTATGAAAGAAATGAAAGTAGAAAAGCAAAACACAGGAGCTGCTGGAAAGGCAGCCACTCACGCGGCGCCGTCCACATCCAATCACAATCGTCTTGAAGTCAAAAGAACAAAAAAAAACTAAATAACAAATAACATGACAACACAAAGACACAGAGAGACGTTCATTCTTAAGCACTTTCTGTACCCTCTTTTTACATAAAGCAGTTCCAGATGAAAGAGGAGAGGATCAAAGCGTCTCTTCACCAGTGGATCAGGGACATCATGGTGGAATGTGCACGTCGACTACAAGCTAAATGTTGAAAGCAAACACGCAGCTGTAGCATCCATTGACGAAAAGAGATTGTCTCACATCTCCTGTCCCACATAAATCAGCTTCAATTCCATCCCGCGACAGTTCCATATACGCATCGGCGCTCTGCGCTGACGCTCCTTCCTTCTTATCACGGGCTCCTCAAGCCATGTATCCATCCAGCCGCAGACTGTCCAACAGCACTGACCTTCCACTGAACAAAGCGGGGCTGTGAAGATGCTGCCCATTACAGGCCAATCACATTCGATCGCAGAGCATTAGCGGCACGCTTGTGGTGCAAACACATTGTCATTCAGGTTTTAGATCAGTGCTCAACTCATTCACTGTCATTCACAAATTTATTCGGGAATTGAAAATATGACGTAGAGCGCCATTGCCCAATTTGTTCGGGTTTTGTTTGTTCATCCTTGGGTGCCGATAAAGCACTGGCCATGGCCTCTGTCAATAGTTTTTCTTCTCCACGAGGGGCAGCATTTCCCTTTTTTCCATATTAGAACTTTGTTCCAGCTTCAGCTGTTGTTAAAGCACTATATAAACCAATATGTATGTATTGAATTGTATTTTGGAAAGCCTCCCTCATTTAAAGTTCATATAACTCCAGACCCATATAATATAAGAATTAACTCTTTTTTTAATGAAAGAAGAGAGTCTGACACTGTGTTGAATGTATATGTAGTCCTAAAACTCAATATTCGGTGTGTCCTGGAATTCAAGTGAGAATGACAAAAACCATGGCACTGGAATTGACACATTATCTGGCAGTCAATGACTGAAAAATACAGTTTTGATGTGATTGTTGACCATTACTGATGAAGTCCCGAAATTCCTTGGAATTATACATTGAGAAATATTTCCCTCAAACCGTTCAAATATTTTCTCACACAAATGTCCACAAAGAGGTGGATCTCTCCCCATTTTCGCTTGTGACTGACCGACTGAGCCTTTATGTGGATGGTCCTTTTCCACCAATCATGTAACTCAAAACCAGTTCAGTTGTACATCTGTGGGTTCACCGGTGGAGAGGTGGGAGGGGAGGTGAGGTTGGGAAGGGCCTCAAAGGTGAGGTGAAGAATTAAAATGTTGCCAGTTGGGCATCCATGTTGGAGAATCAATTCATCCCTCCACTCTTAGTTATAGAGATATAATCTACTACATACTATTTATAAAGCAAAGTTCCACACGTGTACTATGGTTCAAAAGAAATGAAAATGAAAATTACTTTTGAATGAGTTCCTCAATAACGTTCTATTTTGACAGGGGTGCTGACCCTCGCCGCCCTGCTTGACTTTGAGGTGTCCCAGGAGTTCTACCTGTCAGTAGAGGGCACTCGGGGCAGGTCATCTTTGGCCGATGTTACCATAGTGGTGGTCAACGTGAGCGACGTCAACGACAACGCTCCCGTCTTCAGCCGCGGTGATTACAGCACTGAGATTTCTGAGGAGCGAGCCCCAGGAAGCCTGGTGATTAAGGTACACATCAACACACATACAGTACGATGAAATATCTTCATTACACGTACATTATCTGCATGATACCGCAGGGAACGTGTCATTTACGCATAGTTAGTCAGTAGGCCTCACATTAGTCAGATAAAATATTGGTTTATGCATTAAAAGCAGCTGATTATTGACTGATACCCGCAAAGGCGCGCCAGTTCTGAAACACTCTGAGCGAACTCATTCTGTATTCCAAAGTGAGTCACAGAGTGTCCATTTAGCCACAAAAGAAATGATGAAAAACAGTTCAATGCTATCCTATATGTTCTCCAATTGCCTCCATTGTTCTCAGTCATAGCACGTCTTCAGTCATTTTTTTTTAAACATGTGCTATATATGTAGAAACAAACTTAATTTTTCTGGGTCTTTAAGATGATCTCATGACATTACACAAGTTAATGATGTGCAAGGCACGAACTTATCCCGTGTCAGCCATCATGTCAGGGACTACGCAAGAGATAAGGTGGCAATGACACAGCTCAGTGGCTTGCTGATGGTAGTGTAATCACACCCTGTCTGGTTTGACATTCTGCTACGGACTCCTCGCCGCACACCTTTCGCGCTTTCGCATGGTCCAATTTGGCCCACATTGTTCCATGCACACACAGATATAAAACAGTAAAATCGGGCCCATTAACTCCAAATATGTAGCCACTTACTTTAACATTTTTAATGACATTTTTATTGAATCCACCTTCTACTACTTTTTCTCATTAGCATCGTTGTCACTCCCAAAAACGTACAAGCGCCTCAGTTCGCTCCAAGAACGCATTTTTTTTCCAAATTCAGAATTTTTCATCTCATTTGCCTAATGTGTATCTGCGTTTACGTTATGGTGAAGGTAATTATATATGCAGCTACCAAAGACTCATTTCAGAGGAAGTCAGAGATTGTTTGAATTCTTGACAAGCCCCGTTTTCGTCTCACGTCCTTCATTTTTCTCTTTCTTCCCCTGAAGGTAACGGCCAGCGATCGTGATGGTCCACCAAACAACAACTTGCTGCGTTACTCCATCGTGAGCGGCGACCCCCTGCGCCAGTTCGCTATTGACCCTCGGAGCGGCGAAATTAGCACTTGCGCCGACCTGGACCGAGAGGAGGTTAGTCGGGCAGTGTGATGTCACACATCCCAGCAGATCAGTGCCATCTCTGAAAGCATTCACACTCGTACTTGAACTTTTCTCATTAAGATACAAAATGGCAAAAGCATGCAGACTTTCCGTACATTCTGAATGTTTTTTTTTGTTCATGAAAAATCATCATATTGCATATCAGTGGTTTTGGTACCCATTGATTTGCATATTTGCAGATTTATTTTCAAATAGTGCCCAATTAGTATGGATTTTACTGGGTCTCTGCCGGTCTGCGTTTGCAGTCTGAAAAAGACAAGCACTGTAAAAATGATAATTTCATCACAAAAGGTTTTTGACACCGAACAACAAAATCCAAAATGTTGTGAACCGATATGAAGCAATTTTTATTTTAGGGTGGATTTTTTTTCATTCTTTGGATAAAATGCATTCATTGGCTGGATTAATAGCAGATTTGGTAATGCGTCATAGAATAAAGCATTTACATTGTGACAGAAGTTGCTGTGACATGATTTATATTCTCTTCATGATGTTCAAGTACAAAATTATGATTTGAGTTGATGAATTCCTTTCATGATCTTACTTCTGATCTTTGATCTTCTCATGGAAATAAAAGCCCACCTTTTGGGATTAAATGTGAAGAACAACCCAATCGAGCCAAAACGTGCAAATAATGACAATATGAAAACTGTTTTGGGATCATTGAGAAAATTATTGCCAATATGTTTGTACTAAGACATGTGCGGGTAGATGCAAATGAGCATGTGACCAGCGATTAGGTGGAAATCGTTTTATCGTAACATCGTCCATTTATGAATTTGTCCATCTTATGTCCACCCAGCGTACTCATTACTCCCTCACGGTCCAAGCAGCCGATGAAGGCGATCCCCCACTTTCCTCCGCCGTCCTCATCACCATCACCGTTGCCGACTTCAATGACAACCCGCCACTCTTCTCCCAGGTCCAGCACAGTCTGCTGTTACAGGTTAGAATGCTTTCAATCTTTAATAGAAAAAAGAATCAAATCAAATAATTTCAGGAAAAATAAACATGAAAATTCTTCATTGTTTTCCATTTTGAATTTTGTTGAATGCCGGGTTTTGACCAGTGTTACTGACTTTAAAGTTTCTACCCTGAAGCCATTTAGATTTATTAATTTCTTGATATTTTATTTAGATATCTGTCATCTGTCACCCCACAAAAACTCTCAGGAAGCCATATTGCAAAGTCTGCCATGTTTGTTATCCTCAGTCATTTTAGGATCATTTGAAACAGATGAAAAAGAGAAATAATTTTTCGGCGTTTTTACCCTGATTACTCCCACAAAAGAAAAGTCCCCGGAAACCATGCCTGAAATGAATCAGGAAGTTAGTACTTTCACTAAGTGTAAGTTTTCATTACTTTTTGTTAATGATAAGAACGTTGCCCAGGAACCTTAGCCAGTGATTTTTCATGACTTATTTAAACTATAATAACTTTGCCCAGCAATTACTCCGCTGTGTTGTTCCGGTTTTGTTTTAACAAAGGAGGGTGAGGTGGTGGGAATTGGCATCCTGCAGCTACTAGTAACAGATAAGGACACTCCCCGCAATGGACCTCCATTCTCCTTCCACATCATCAGCGGCAACGAGGACCGGCGCTTCCACGTGGACCAGGGCGGTCTCCTGTCTCTGGCGGCCCCGCTCAGCAGGACGAGCCGAGCGCAGCACCGCCTCAAGATTCAGGCAAGAGCGGAAAAAAGTTGGCCCTCAACTTTTGATGCAGCTCGTATATATTATTGAGTTCATTGAATATCACCTTTGCCCCATTTCACCCACTACAGTATTTTCTCCGTTGTTGCAATTATTACATCTTCTATGCTAATATGTCACACGCTACATCAACTCACTCTGGAGATAAAAGGCAGGTTGGTGATGGTGAAGAAGATGATGATTATGATGATGATGATTAGGGACCTTCCGGGTGACTGTCCCCACACTACTAATGAGCTGATTGTCATTGTTCGGCCGCGTTCCTCCTGCAAAAACACAGCTGACCCGGCCACTTGCGGCATTCATTTAACTTTAGCCAGGGGTGAGGGAGGGTGAGAAAAGGTGGCAAAAGGTTGATTCGGACAACTTTTGCCACTGTTAGAGCAACATTAACATTAATCGCAACACACAATGCATATTAAAGATATTTGAGATGTATGGAGGCCATGCGGCAAGGTTACAGGTCAGAATAAAATCATCAAAATCTGCAATCAGTCAGCCAAAACTTCCAAGTGTCTCCCAACCGTCAAAGTATTGATTTACCGACTGACTTTATCGTGTGAGTACATTAGAGAAGATAATACATTTTCCGGAGAATGGACACAAGTTAAATTCTGGCCTGAAGGTCCTTTAACCCAACCCAAGCATCGTTTAATCGTTTAAGAATGTATGTATATGTATATTTGTGTATGTATAGATGTATATATGTATATACAGTATGTATATGTATATGCACTTATATATGAAATCTATAATTATTATTATTATACGGTATATGTTTATAACTTTTCATCTGAATTATGCAGACAATACCCACTGCCAAAACATTTTGGAAAATGTGTATTTTTGTTTATTTAATCAAGAATAAAAAAGCCAGACTGAGGAAGGGCTAAAAGGGTTGACATAACTTAAACCTTTCTACATTTTGATGACAATTGTCACAATGTTTGACATTTGCTGCCAAATTACTGCATTTTCCAATGTGATTGTTATCTCCATCCACAAAAATAGAGTGCTTTCAACCAGAAACAATCTGAAGTTCGACAAGACAAATTATAGGAATTGTTACGAACAAGTCACCGTGTAATACATCATGCACACAACTCTAATTATATGTCGCATCCACTGATAAAAAGCATGAAAGGTTGTGAGGTTTGTGGCGAGGCGTTATGAAAATGTGAAGGGTTTGAAAATGAATGTGTCATGAATTACTGTAAATTATTTTGGGGACCCATTCGCTCTATCTCATGGGTATCAAGTGTCAGCACTATGGGAATGTATGTTTTTCAATGTGGGTTACTCCAGTCCAAATGGGCCATTTTGGCATTTCAATTCTGACTCTGGTGTGCCAGTTTACAGATAAACCAATGTTAACGCAGCCAAACAGAGAGGAAAGGAGGGGGGATGGAAGGAGGGGGTAGGGAGGGAGGGAGGGATCAAGGGAGGAAGAGATTTTAGCTATCTTCATAGGGGGCTCATGTGTTTTTCACAGTACAGTGACAATATGTTATTTAGTTTATTTAGTTATGTAGAGTTTGCTGATAGAGAAGGTCAGAAGGAATTGCATTATGTGTTTGTAGATCTGGAGAAAGCGTACGACAGGGTGCCCAGAGAAGAGCTGTGGTATTGCATGAGGAAGTCTGGAGTGACAGAAAAGTATGTCAGAGCGGTGCAAAACATGTATCATGACTGTAAGACAGTTGTGAGGTGTGCTGTCGGAGTGACGGGGGAATTTAAGGTGGAGGTGGGACTCCACCAGGGGTCAGCTCTGAGCCCCTTCTTATTTGCTATGGTGGTGGACAGGCTGACAAAGGATTTTCAGTACTTGGGGTCAACTGTCCAGAGCAATGGAGACTGTGGAAAAGCGGTAAAGAAGCGTGTCCAGGCAGGCTGGAGAGGCTGGACAAAAATGTCAGGTGTGATGTGCGATAGAAGGGTTTCAGCTAGGATGAAAGGAAAAGTGTATAAAACAGTGGTGAGACCAGCCATGATGTTTGGACTGGAGACAGTGCCACTGAAGAAAAGACAGGAAGCAGAGCTGGAGGTAGCAGAGCTGAAGATGTTGAGGTTTTCTTTGGGAGTGACCAGGTTGGATAGGATCAGGAATGAGTACATTAGAGGGACAACTCATATTAGAGGCTTTGGAGAGAAAGTCAGAGAGGCCAGACTGAGATGGTTTGGACATGTCCAGAGGAGAGAGAGTAACTATATCGGGAGAAGGATGCTGAGTCTTGAACTGCTTGGCAGGAGACCGAGAGGAAGACCGAAGAGGAGGTTTTTGGATGTGGTCAAAGAGGACATGAAGGTAGCTGGTGTGAGAGAAGAGGATGCACAAAACCGGGTTAGATGGAGGACATTGATTCGCTGTGGCGACCCCTGAAGGGAAAAGCCGAAAGGAAAAGAAGAAGAAGAAGAGTTTGGTGGTGTTTCACCCAGATAAATCTGAACGATTCCGGGTGAACTGTCATATTAGCCCAGTTTCCTCTCCGTTCTCAATCATCGATGCCCAACCCTAATGGGCAATGTTTTCGTTGCTGTAAAAATGATGTACATTTGCTTTAGTTGTTTTTTATGCACTTTGTAAATCATTCTGGGATTTGTTCATTCATATCTATAATGTTACTTTCTCAAAGGTCACGGACAGCGGCCATCCTCCACTCTCCTCCATCTGCGTGGTGACCATCAATGTCACTGAACAGAGCAAGTACCCACCCTCTGTAGTCCCCTTGGAAGTCTTCATCACCACAGCCGGCGCGTTTTATACCAACCGTGTTATTGGTCGGCTCCATGCCTCTGATCAAGACCCGCAAGATGTTCTTGCCTACACGCTTGTCTCTGAGGACCCCGCTGGGCACCACTTCTCCATGGACCGAGCCAATGGAAACATCTGGGCGGACAAAAATCTGGAAGAGGGCTCCTATGTCCTCAATGTCAGCGTTGCAGATGGCAGGTTCAGCGTCTGTACAGTGGTGAAGGTTCAAGTATGGGCAGCCACACAGAGGGCGCTGGACTCTGGCTTGACCCTGCGACTGCATGGGATGTCCTCGGAGGAGTTTCTGGCCGATCACTGGCGAGGCTTCCAGCGCAACCTGGCACAAGCTCTGACTTTTCCCCGTCAAGAGCTGCACCTGGCCAGCCTCCAGATGCTACCATACACCCCAATTCTGGAGGTTCTGCTGATTTGGAGGCCTCAGAATGGACTCATCCAGTCGCTACCGACCAACAAACTAGCAGGTGATCCTCAACAATTAGCTTTAACTTGGCTGCATGTGAAATACAGTGAAAAATGCTGCTGTCTTTTTTATAATATCCCTGTCTGACTTGCTCACATTCTTTTCTCATGTAAAGTTAACCACACAAGTCAAAACAAATAGGATTCGGCTCAGGTTGTCTTTCTTGGCCGATTTAGACTATTGACAACGTTCCTACCTAAATATGGATATCAATGTCCACTCCTCTGACAACAGAATTTTGCAATTTTGAAACAATAAGTAATGCAATCGCATACTTTATTTTATTTACAACACCTGTGCTGACAAGGATGCTGCTGAGGTAATAAGGGGTAATGGAAAGATAGAGGTAGCAAAACGAGTTGACTCTATAAAATTCAATAAAGATTAAATCAGTGCAAACGAAAGTAAATAGACGATTAAAAAGCAGATATACTTGCAGTCAACATCAGACCGACAGAGTTCAAATGTTGACATTAGGCTCGCATTAACTATAAAAAAACATGTGTGATCATAGAAATTATTTTTATCAGTGTACCTGGGGTTGATATTTTTGACATTGTCAAACTAGGAAATCAATTTGCTGGATTGCCGATTAGGATTTAGTTATTATGGGATAAGTCTCTTAAAAGTCAAGCCGTTGGGGAGCGGGGGGGGGGGGGGGGGGGGTGGTAAAATATTACATTTTCGCTACAAAACATAGGGATTGGTAGTTTCATATTTTTTTTGGGTAATAACCAAAGGCGTCTGTGTAAGGCAAGCTCTGAGTCGTACATGAGTTGTCCATCGATGTAAAGGTTTCTTCAGCTCTCATCTGTACATCTTTGAAGGTGTCTGACGTTTCGCTTCTTATCCAAGATGCTTCTTCAGCGAACTAAAGTCTTCCTGGTAGTTTCGGCCCTATATATATATATATATATATATATATATATATATATATATATATATATATATATATATATATATATATATATATATATATATATATATATTAAAAAATCCTCGTCTCACCCACCATGGGTGGTGTCTGTCCCCCATTTTAGCTCGGGTCCTCTACCAGAGGCCAGGAAGCTTGAGGGTTCTGAGCAGTATCCGTGCTGTTCCTAGCACTGCGCTTTTCTGGACCGAGATATCTGATGTTGTTCCCGGGATCTGTTGCAACCACTCATCTAGTTTGGGGGCCACTGCCCCGAGTGCTCCGACCACCACAGGCACGACTGTCACCTTTACCTTCCAGGCTCTCTCCAGCTCCTCTCTGAGCCCTGGGTATTTCTCGAGTTTCTCATGTTCCTTCTTTCTGATGTTTCCATCACTTGGGACCGCTACATCCACGACAACGGCTTTCCTTTGCCCTTTATCTATGACCACGATATCTGGTTGGTTGGCCATTACCATCTTGTTAGTCTGTATCTGGAAGTCCCACAGGATCTTTGCTCGGTCATTCTCTACTACCTTGGGAGGTGTTTCCCATTTTGACCTTGGGGTTTCCAGTCCATACTCCGCACAGATGTTTCGGTAGACTATACCAGCCACCTGGTTATGGCGCTCCATGTAGGCTTTCCCTGCCAGCATCTTACACCCTGCAGTTATGTGTTGGATTGTCTCAGGTGCCTCTTTGCACAACCTACACCTTGGGTCTTGCCTGGTGTGGTATATCCGTGCCTCTATGGCTCTGGTGTTCAGGGCCTGCTCTTGAGCAGCCAGGATGAGTGCCTCTGTGCTGTCTTTAAGGCCAGCCCTCTCTAGCCACTGATAGGACTTCTTGAGATCAGACACTTCAGTTATGATTCGGTGGTACATCCCGTGTAGGGGCTTTTCCTCCCATGATTGTCCCTCTTCCAGCACCTCAACCTCTGTTCCCCATTGTCTGAGACATTCTCTTAGTACATCATCCGTTGGAGCCTTCTCTTTGATGTATTCATTGAGCTTGGATGTTTCATCCTGGACAGTGGCTCTCACACTCACTAGTCCGCGGCCTCCTTCCTTACGGCTTGTGTACAGTCTCAGGGTGCTGGACTTGGGATGGAACCCTCCATGCATGGTGAGGAGTTTTCGGGTCTTAACATCCGTGGTCTGGATCTCTTCCTTTGGCCACCTTATTATTCCTGCAGGGTATCTGATCACTGGCAGGGCATAGCTGTTTATTGCCCGGGTCTTGTTCTTGCCATTGAGCTGGCTTCTCAGGACTTGCCTCACCCGCTGGAGGTATTTGGTTGTAGCCGCTTTCCTTGTTGCCAGTTCGAGGTTCCCATTGGCCTGTGGTATACCGAGGTACTTGTAGCTGTTTTCAATGTCTGCTATTGTTCCTTCAGGGAGTGACACCCTTTCAGTGTGGAATACCTTGCTCCTCTTAGTCACCATCCGACTACATTTCTCCAGCCCGAATGACATCCCGATGTCACTGCTGTAGATCCTGGTTGTGTGGATCAGGGAGTCTATGTCCCTTTCGCTCTTAGCATACAGCTTTATGTCATCCATGTAGAGGAGGTGACTGATTGTAGCTCCATTTCTGAGGCGGTATCCATAGCCTGTCTTGGTGATTATTTGGCTGAGGGGTTTCAGTCCTATGCAGAACAGCAGTGGGGAGAGTGCATCACCTTGGTATATGCCACATTTGATGGACACTTGCGTTAGTGGCTTGCCATTGGCTTCAAGTGTGGTTTTCCAAATCCTCATTGAGTTTGCAACGAAGGCTCTCAGGGTCCTGTTGACCTTATACAACTCCAAGCATTGTGTGGCATCGAGTCATATGCTTTCTTATAATCAATCCAAGCTGTGCACACGTTGGTATGTCTTGTGCGACTGTTCTGTCAACCAGCAGCTGATGTTTGGCACCTCTAGTATCTCTACCAATGCCTTTCTGTGCTTTGCTCATGTATTGATCCATGTGTCCACTTATCTTAGCCGCAATGATGCCTGACATGAGCTTCCATGTTGTGGAGAGACAGGTTATTGGCCGATAGTTGGAAGGAACTGCACCCTTTCAGGAATCCTTCATGATCAGGATTGTTCGCCCTTTGGTTAGCCATCCTGGGTGAGTCCCATCCATCAGCAACTAGTTCATTTGTGCTGCTAGCCGCTTGTGGAGTGCTGTGAGTATGTATGTATATATATATATATATATATATATATATGTGTGTGTGTGTGTGTGTGTGTGTGTGTGTGTGTGTGTGTGTGTGTGTGTGTGTGTGTGTGTGTGTGTGTGTATACAGTAAAGTCTCGTTATATCGATATTCAAGGGAGTCCAAAAAATATCGATATAACCGGGACTATCGATATATCCGATCCTGCGCCGAACTGCATTAAACAAAAGCCGCCAAAAGAGGGCAGCCAAGCGCCATATAAGAAACGGAGCTGGCCATTAGCTCCCTTTTTTTTGGGTGAGAGATGTTCACCCAATGTTGCCTCAAAATGGCACATATAATTCTTTAATGATTGTAAACATGTATGCTTTAATCTTCAGAACTACAGTGTATTTGAAACATATTCATAACTGGATGTGTAACAACAAAGCATATTATCCGAATCTGAAGCCATTGTTTGGATTCACAAGCAATTCAAGACGTCTTGGCGTGAAGTCATTTTTATTTGCATTTGAATAAAAAGTGACATCGGCTGTCCTTTAATACACAGTATGGAATGTTAATAATTTTCAAAATCATCGCGCTTCAGAAGACAAAACAAGAAACATTGTTGCAAAAAACGATTGCATTCATATACAGTACAGTGGGCATGTACATAACACAACAGGGAAACTGCAACGCTTACATCTTACTGTATTATGTATACAATTTAAAAAAGTCATCAATCTTCTTCTGCTTCCCATTTTTACCTTTTAACACAAACACTTCAATCTCGTCTGCTACACACAAGCTAGCGTCTGAAAATGAAAATGGCTCTGCTACACGGGTGCTGGGCACGTAACCAAGTCACCTGACCAAGTCGACCAATGGCGCGACTGATGGCGTGACACGTAACCAAGACACGTGACCAAGTTGACCAATGGCGCGACCGATGGCGTGTCACGTGACAAAGTCACACGGCCAAGTCGACCAATAGCGCGACCGATGGCGGCTCATGTGACCAAGTCGACCAATGGCGCGACCGATGGCGGCTCACGTAACAAGACACGTGACCAAGTTGACCAATGGCGCGACGGATATATCGATATAAACAACAAAAATGGCCGGCGGGGGATGAAAAGTAGCACCGTAATAACCGGATTCTCGTAATAACCGGGTATCGTACTAAACGGTACTAATTATACATAAAAAGACTAGAAATGTGCAAGGGAAATGAAAATAGTATTGTAACAAGAGGTACTATCGATATAACCGATATCGATATAACGAGACTTTACTGTATATATATATATATATATATATATATATATATATATATATATATATATATATATATATATATATATATATATATACCTACTGGCTAAAGAAACTCACAGCACTCCACAAGCGGCTAGCAGCATATATATACATCCTTACTGTCCAGACATGGCGGTGCCGGACTCTGCCATGACAGGTCCCTGCTCTCAGGTTGGGGGGAGCAAAGGACTACTCCCTGCGGCTCCACTATTGTCCTGACTAACTGGCCTGATTGCCCTATTTGAACTGGTATCACCTCATCAGTATTACTAATCCTATGTTGCCTAAGCAGGCTGTTGTACGAACGATCCAAATTGAACCTCACACCACCATATCAGTTTCGTGAAGGATTTAGCTGTTTTATGTAAATCGCTTCTTTTACTCCCCTTTCAAACCATCTATGTTCTTTCGCTAAGATTTTAACCTCATTGTCGTCAAATGAGTGGTTGCTAGCTTTTAGGTGCATATGTACTGCCGATTGAGGCCCACTAGTATTCGCCCTGCGATGTTGATAGTGTTTTTTTTTTGGGAATTTGTTTAGTCTCCCCAATGTATTGCTCTTTACAATTTTCATTCTTACAATGTATTGAATAAACTACACTACTTTGTTTTTCATTTGGCAACCTATCTTTTGGATGCACTAATTTTTGCCTAAAAGTGTTTATCGGTTTGAAATAAGTAGGAATTTGTTGCCAAAGGACTCTGTAGTTTTTCAGAAACTCCTGCAATGTAAGTTACTGCTACTCCTCTCCTTTTTGTATCTTCAGAATTTTTGGTTCCATTCTCTATTCTTTCTTTCTGACATTTGTTAACACATTTTTAACACATTTCAGATTTCAGAACAAATTTCATTTTAACAATTTCATGTCGTTTAACAAACTGTTGCAGTACCTCGGATAAGAAGTGAAACGTCCGACACCTTCAAAGAAGTACAGATGACAGCTGAAGAAATCTTATCATTGAATAACCAATGGCATAATTAAGTTAATGAATTTTGGAGAGTTAGGTTGTCGGGGAGGAACCTCCTCTATAATTGTACACCTCATCAGAAATGAACCCAAATGTATTGGCATCCATTGTTGTATAATTGCTGCTATCACTCACAATGGGTATTCTAAATTTTCCGACAACTGACTCATCAAAGAATCCAAATGATATACATTTATATATTAAATATTAAATTATATATTAAAATTATTTGAAGTTGTACCAAAAAGTTCTGAAATTTTGGGGACGAAAAAATATGGATTTGAGTTGTGTCTTTATGATATCATATTTAAAGTTAAGTCAGTGATAGTTGAGAAAAGTTGTTAAAGAGGGTGAGAAAAATCATTGAAAATCCCCTGTTCTTTAATATCGTCATTTGGTCACTTGTAGGGATCTTGTCAGACATCGAGGACTCTCTGGGACTAGACGTGGTCCATTTGAGCTACAACGGCTGTCTGGGTGCTGGATGTCCGCCCAGGGGGTGCAGAAACACAATCCACTTGCCAGGAGACGCCATGTACCACTTCAGCACCGCCAGACTGGCCTACATCACGCCGCGCCACCGCTGGGAGAGCTTCTGTCCCTGTAACGGTATGTCCAATTAGTCTCAAGCCAAATTGAAAATGAGTTGCAACATTTTCAGGGAGCTCGTGTTTTTGCGGTTTCAAGACAAGAAATAACAAATGCTCAAACCCAGCCACAAACCACTCTCAATAAAAACAGATTACTTTTTGATATTTTTATCTCAATCATTTTCCCCCTTTTTGATTGCTGACTGGGTAGTTTCTTGACCAAAGTGATCAGTTTGTTCATGAGTAAGTTTGTTATTAGCTAGTTAATGTGCAAATAACAATTTAAATGAAGTTATATAGTATATTCATTTGAATCGTTAATAAACAGATTAAAATTTGTTGTATTAAGTTCATCCTGTCTACTTGATATCTAATTTAAAACAGATTCTTATCTTACAGACAGTGTATTGTCAGTGTTCAAATACCTGACATGTTTCGGCGTCTACTTCCGCCTTCGATTAAATTAAATTAAATTTATTTATTTTTTAAATTTAATTAATTAAATTAGATTTATTAGATTAAAATGTAGCCAAAAACAGTAGGGAATTCCCAGAATCAGCAGCACATCTGAAAAACTGTAATACATACTTGACAAAAATAATAAATGCTTTCCTGGTAAATAAAAGATTTTCAAATATTTGAATATGACATTTGGAATGTCAGTCTTTCACCTTCCTTTGTTTTCAGTTTGGGGAAAAAAATGTGCAAGAAGTCACCATTATTTTGACTCTAATGCACCATAAAATTAACTTTAAATTGATCGTTTTTCAGCCATTATAATTTTTTTTAAACACCAATGCAAATATGCTTCTAAATGCCAAACATTGGCACAGGTAACAGTGATCTCTATTCATGTTTTAAACTTCATATTGTGTCACATATTTTCAATGGGAGACAGGTCTGGATTGCTGACACTCAGAACATTATACAATACAATACAATACAATACAATACATATTGATTTATATAGCGCGTTAACAACTCGCTGAAGCTGTAACAAAGCACTTAACATGGACACCTATCCTATAAGGGAAATAAAGCAGTCACAAAGCTAGTCGAAAGAACCAGGTAGTAAAGCCAAGATCAAATCGGAATCATGCTGAGTCAAATGTCAACGAGTACAAGTTATTATATATATTGCAGTTATACAGCAGAACACAAAATAAAACACATTGACAATACAACCACCCTAACCACAATTTCAATGTACTTCTTGGTGTTTGAAACGCCAGTGGACGAAAGCAGGGATGTTCCTGGAAAAGGGCAATGTTAGAGGTGTGCCCTCGTCATAAAAGTTTTTCTCTTGCTGCACAGCTTGCAATGACATTTTCTATATTTGCCCAAACAGTCCTGCTCAGTAGCAGTTGTAGCAGTAGCAGTAGCAGTAGCAGTAGCAGTCTGTGTTGCATCAATTTTCTGCTTCCACCATTGATTAAATATTCCTCACTAAATTATAAGAGGGTAAAAGCAGAACCTCGATGTGCAGTTCATTTGGTTTTGCTCCAAAAGCAGTTGACGCCCCAACCTTTATTTATTAGGTGCCTGATGACTAGAGAAACCTTTTCCGCCTACTAAATGCATCAAATCCAAAGATTGTGCCGGTTATGTGTGAGTTGATTTGTGTGGGCATTCCTGCCAGGATTAGCGGCGTTGCGGCCGGAATAAATATCAGCTACAGCCTCCTCAGAATTGTTACCCGCTTGTTTTGAAACCATGTGTTATTTTAACTAAAAAGGCTGAGCAGAGCTGATAAGACAATCAGTTCACAGGCAGTCTTCTTTTTTTCACAGCCATGAGAAGCTATTACCTTCTTTCATTCCGTCCCCTTGAGTACAATTCTTTCATGAGTCTTTAATATTTAATTTGACATTCACATCTTAAGTTATACATGATTCCACCGGATAGCCTTTGTTGCTGTTTGTGAAGCTCCGAAGATAATCAGTCAATGTGAACCAAACTAATCAAACTAAGACAAAGTTGTTGGAGTCCAATTAATGAGTCGGTGAGTGAGTTTTGTCCACGAGTTTTAGTGGATGATTTATTGGTTAGTTTCGTTTCATTGCTTGGTACTGTCGTAGGGACACATGTGTAGCCATTGTGTTTTGTTTTAATCCATTGAATTTGCAAACTCTTCATGCTGTTCTTAACTCTCATCAGTTGAGAAAGCATACCTAATCAATATGCACCATCAGAAACACAAACCGATTTCCCTCCAAAACTGCTCCTATTCAGGCTGTCCGTGCACATATTCATTGGAGTAACTAATTCAGTCGCTCATTTCTCGTTAATGATGTTGACATTCTGACTGGGAGCTGGCGGCATTTTTGTCCTTCGGCTTTTTGGAGTGTTCAAAAAGAGATCAATGCATCTTTCTGACTTTTTTGAGCTCCTCCTTGCCACTGCGGTGTCTGACAGACACTAGATCAGTATTGACCCTTTGCTTCACAAACCGTTTCATCTACACACGTCACCATCAACTTGAATGCCTGCAGGATCGACTGCACCCACAATTGATGCATGTTTAAGTGCTTTCTTCTTTTCAGAACTTTGCTGCTGTCAATTGGGAATTTCTCCATTGTGAGACAATCAGAGCTTTTCTTCATCATATTCTTATTCTAATGGTGACATCTGCTAATGGTGGACTTTTCACAAGGGCTTCATATCAGTTTATCAACAAACCCTGACCATTGACTGCCTTGCTCCTTAAATGAAATCCTAATTTCAATCCCTGAGCACCATTTCAAAAACCAAATCTGAAACTCAAACACAAATTTGAAATCGGTTACCCTGTCTCAAGACCCTACTTTGAAGCTATCATTTCAAATCCTAACTTGAAACTCTGTCACTGGCTTGAGACTTGAAAACCTACATTAATCAATAACTTTGTCTTGACGACTTCCCATGAAACCAACCCTGAGTATGAAACCCTAACTATGTCCCGAAATCATAATTTTAAGACCTAACTTTTTAGAACCATAGATTGAAACCGTAACCTGGGGATGAAACCACGACGATTCTTATATACATGTATAGATGTCTCTGAAACCCTGATGACAAACCCTCATTTCAAACCCTTAGTTGAAACTCCAATTTCCAACACTAAGCCTTTTTGGAGTGAAGCCTTAACCTCGTGGTTTAAAGGCATAACCAAATTGGTACTCTTCCTTGAAAGAATTACACTGGCTTGCAAACGCAACATAAAACTCTAATTTAGGCTTGAAACCACAATTTAATTTCCTAACTGATCTTAAGACCTAATTTGCAGAGCTAAACCTTAAGTATGGTGTGTAATCCTACTTGGAAACAGTAAACCTTGCTTGACAACCCTAACACAAACCTTCCTTTGAAACCTAAGCTCGAAATTTTAACTCACGTCCCAAACCTATGTTTTGTTTGAGAAATGAAACTGAAAGTCAAGCCCAAATTTACAATCCTGATTTCAACGTTCAGCCTTTTTAGAAACTCTAAATTTAAATCTCAATCCCTATTGAGAACTGATTTGAAACTGAATTTAAAATCCTAATCTTGATTTCAAACACTCATTCATAACTCTTGAACAAGGTTGTTCTTGGCGTATTCTATTGTCGGACATCTCTTTGGAAATCATTTGACGTCAAGCAACTTGTCTTCATGTGTTTGTGTCTCAGAATCGGGCCTGAGATTCAACGACGATGCCTACCTCAAGTATGTTCACGGCATGAATGAGGACCAGCGGGATTTCACGGTCTCCCTGAGGTTTCAGACCTTCCAGCAAGAGGGTCTCCTTATGTTGGCCAATGGCACAGACTGGGGGAGCTTGCAGGTAATCCAAGGCTTTCGGCCTCCGCCAAGAAAGTTGTCTCAACCACACGCAGATCCATAACATATTCCCCCCCAAAAACGTGCCTGGAAAGGTATGGGGTGATTTTGGCTTGAAGCAACCATTATAGCTTCAAAATGAATTCAGACCCATGTCTGTCATCGGTAGATCCACAGAAAAGTCATTATAGACTCAATTTGCTTGGTTGTAACCTCCAGGGATTTCATTTAAAATTCAGTCCCAGAAGCCTGTTTCACTTTAGCATCATGGAATGGGGTTGACATATTTAAATTAGATCCGCCAAAAAAAGGTATCAAGAAGCCATGCTTGACAAAAACCAAAAACTTTTTGAATCTGCCCTTATAAGGTATTTTTGTCTTTTTCGATGATCCTTCAAAAACAAGCAAGCCGTTAAAGTTTGACATCTTCATTTTAGTTGAAGTTGTATTGACTTTCATCTTCGTTATTTAAGGACATGACAAGACGTGACTTCACTTGTTGTCAGCGTGTCTGAATGACCCTCACTTGCCTGCCAAACAGAGTTCCCTATAGAAAGTATCTTGAGACTTATGAAGGTAACCTCATGGGAAAAAGTCTCACAAAAAGGAAAAAAAAGAATGCATGCCTCAGTAGAATATGCTCCCAAACTCAGCACAATGTGTGAGCATGGAACGGTTTGTATTGGGCACATTGTCAATGAATAATTCGCTGAGCAGATGAAGTGCCGCATGATGCCGGCCCTCGTGGGGACACATGGCACGCTGGTGGAATGTTCTATCACCTTGATTCTTGGAAGAAAAAAAAATCAAAAGGACACCTCATAGCGCCGCAATACTGTATGTTGGAAACACGTTAAGATGGATTCCTAGGGAGTTGGATGAACTTCAGAGAGAATTTGTAAAGAGATGGTCATCTGTGGACTGTGACCTCAGATTTTTGTGTCTTTTTTTACGGGGGGTATTTTGAAAGGTTATGATATAAAAACAACAGATTCAAGTTCATAACTCAAACAAACGAAAATGAATGCAGTTCCGGGACCTGACAAAATGTTCTCGGTAACCCTGTTTCCACTGACTGGCAACATTCTCCTTTTCCTGTCATTGTGTAACATCTTTGGCCATTTCAGAAAAGGCACAGAAATCACACATGGGTGCATTTTCCAGCCAGTTTCTCGGAATAGAAAATGGTTGGATGTTTGGAGGTTGCACCGACAATGATGCAAAAAGATAGATACATTTGTGAATAGTCAAGTGCAAATTAGTGGGAGATTACCGGTAGTATATCACTGCCGCTGATACTCCCACGAGTGACAAAGACATCAAATTTGCTTGTTGAGTTGAACACCCTCCATGCTTTATTGAACCCTCTTTGTGAAAAACTATCACAAAAAGGGAGCAGTGTGAAACGAGGGATGAATTTGTGTGCAGAAATGGACAACTATTTGGGAGTAAGCCTCCGAGAGGCTTTTAGATAAAATGTTTTCGTTAATAGCTTAACTGTAATTATACTTCTAACTACAATCCAAATACACTATTTGAGTATTATTTCACATTACATGTTACACTTACACTATATGTCCTTAAAGATAAAAGACTGACAAATGATTTTGATTCGGAAAAACGCAAGCCAAGTAACCAACATACAGAGCGTGCCTCGGCAGAGAACTGTGACTTCAGACACTTCCTTGACACTCGCATATTTATCATGGGATTTGGCGGCATTCTGCGAATCACCAGAAAAAGGTCTCACAGGGGAAAAAAACATAATCCTAGGCTTTGTGTGAAAGGGAATATGAGTAAAGGGATGTGAACTTTAATACCCAACACTTTTTTTAATCCGCTTTGGTGTTATAATAGGAATACATGCATGCAGGGATGTCATATTTATGTGAGACTTCTCAATCACATCAGAGCTTATTATTGGCTCGGAAGGAGGAGTAATTGGTTTGTGATGTTTGTTTTCCACACGGATGGGCCCCATATGTCAGGATGCACTTCTTATGTGTGTCAGATAATATTTCATTCCGTAAAAATTTGTGAAGCCCCAAGTTACAGCTATCGCTACTGTTGCAGCAGCATGAGAGTGACTGATATAATTATGATGCTTTTGGATTGCAAGTCCCTTGGCTTTTGACTTTTTTCATTTAAGATGTGCACCCTGAACTCATTCACTGCCATTCATGAATGTATTCAGGTATTGAAAATGTGACGCAGAGTGCCATTCCCGAATTATTATTTTTTTTTTTTTCTTGCTTAGGGGCCAATTAAGCGCTGGCCAGATCTCTGTCAATGTTTTTTTCCCTTCCACAAAGGGGTAGCATTTTCCCTTTTTACCATATTAGCACTTTGTTCCAGCTTCAGCTGTTGTTAAAGCTCTATACAAAACAATATGTATGTATTGCATTGTATTTTCGACAGCCATCCTTATTTCAAGCTCATATAACTCCAGACCCATATAATTTAAGAATTAACTTTTTTGTTCTGATGAAAGAAGAGAGTCTAAGTTTTCTAATGCTGCATTGAATGTTCACGTAGTCCTAAAACTTAATATAGTGTGGGTCCTGGAATTCGAGTGACAATGACAAAAACCCTGGCACTGGACTGGACACATTTTTGCACGTCTGGCAGTGAATGAGTTAATATGGTTTCATTGGTGGTTGCCAATGAACCCCAAAATATTTGGAACACGAGTGTAGGTTACTCACTATTTTTAGAGTTGCGGGTTTTTATACATGACTGTGTCAATGCAGTTAGGTGCAATTTGTCTTATGACAAAATAAATGTTGGTGTTTTGCCAGCTAGAATGAATGAATTGAATTTCCATACATTTCAAATGGGAAAGATGATTTGAAGTACAAGTCATAAACGCGGCTGACATGTCACTTTGCAGGCTTCTGTGTGAAAAGGCACAGACGGAGACACACATGATAAATCCACCTCATTTACATTCATGCAGTGAGTGGCTTTTTTCATGTTTCCGGACCCAAGTGGGAACGCCAATTCATACAAGTGAAGGTCTTCCAGTGGTGTGATTGGGAAGCTTGCTCTGCCAGTTAATGTGGGCGTTGTCATGATGACAGCTATGCATGCCAATGAGGTGTGTGTGTGTGTGTGTGTGTGTGTGTGTGTGTGTGTGTGTGTGTGTGTGTGTGTGTGTGTGTGTGTGTGTGTGTGTGTGTGTGTGTGTGTGTGTGTGTGTGTGTGCGTGTGTGTGTGTGTGTGTGTGTGTGTGTGTGTGTGTTTGTGTGGGTACAAAAAAAAACACACATGCATAACACAACACTCCCCCAATAAGAAGCTCCCTCAGTGCAATGGAGCTCGGCGTCATTGATTTATGAATTTACAAAGCCATGGAGCTTTTCCGTTCCCTCCGGAGCTTAGGCGGACTTGTTGCCGCACTGTGCGTCGACTGGTGCTGATGCTGTAAATCCTCCGAGTGGGGCGTCTTGAAATATCCGTCAGTGGAGTTGAGACCCAGTGATGTCAAATAGGCCAGTTCTTGTTCTGCTGCGAGCACTTGTCCAGTAAGTTTACCACAATAAGGTCTCGGCCACACCCGCAAATGTGAATTCCCGCTGTGATCATGGCGTCAACTGGTTTCCTATGGAGGTCCTCCCATTGTGTTTTCAAAATTAAGACAATTTTGTCTGCAATAAACATAATGACAATAAAGACCACCCACACAATAAACATAATGACAATAAAGACCACCCAGAGAGATTGGAAGATACATTTTCTCATGCTGATTTCAATGATGCTAGTTTATTTTTTTCTGTGGTAAAGGAAATCTAGTTTTCAACAAAACCAATGTATCTTCTTGATACATACATCAAAGTACATTTAATTTTCATAAATATCATAGACAATTTAGTCTTCAATGACCTCATTTACATTCTGTAAACATTAAAGATTTGTCAGCAAAGATGCAACAAACTGTGGCATTAAAAGACCATTCCTTGTGTAGTTTTTTTAAACTTACATACATTTTCTGTCAATATAAAATCAACTTTAGTCTAATTCAGTTGTTTTTAAGACCGTTCAAGTCCACCACGTCACACAATGAGCAATTTGATCCGCGCGATGTTAAAATGGTCAACTTCTATAAGCTTTTCTTTTTTTGCATTTTACCTTATCATTTTTATTAAACCATTAAAATTGTAAAAGTTAAAGTCAATAAAGAAGTGGGTTGTTAGGGAGAGAAGACTTTTTTGAGAGGCTTGTCTTGCTTCCTTTCTCTTGAATTTACCAGGTGCGATACGTTCATCTGCTTGGATACAGTTCTTGACAACAGGGCTGCAAGCTTTGCTATTTCATACACAGACAATATACAATCCAAACAATCCATCATAAGTTGGTGCAGTCTGATCATATGACAATATAATGTATTTTAACATAAAACACATCTTTACAGTGGTCTACCTAAAGTTATCTATCAAAGTACCTGTGCCAAAGAGCCACATATAACAGCATAAACATGTCAACAGATCTACAACAAGCATACAGGCCGTGCATGTGGCCCTGGGTTGCAGTAGAAACACTGTTGGCCAAGTAATTCTCTTTTACAGCACAGTTTATCGCATCAATGATGAAGGCAAAAGTCATTATCACTGCACATTTGTTCATATTTGTGTGTGGGGCCTCCCATTCTTAAATTTACAGGCTAAATTTGTACTCCCTGTGAACCCAAGCGACACATCTAAGGTGGAGAAATGTTGACTGTCAGAATGACAGGAGCATTCAAGCAGCAGTAAAACTATCACAGGGGTTGCATTTGTACTTGTTTCTATCCCTTTATCTAATTGTTTTCACGATTAAAAAGCAGCGTGTGTACATGAATGCAAAGAGGCTGAGCAATAAGCTCAATGTGGGCTGCCTGGAAACACAAACCACCTCCTTGTAATTCTTCGGTTTCACTCAACGTTGACACTAATGTATGGAAGTCGCGGGATTCCGCTCTGACATGATGATGATGATGATGATGATGATGATGATGATGATTATGATGATGCGTGGGTGTCATTTGAGTTTGTAATGAGAGGAAGATGACAGATAAATCACGATAAGTTAGTTTCTGTATTTATGAGGTACTAATATTTTTGAAAGAGTATCTCCGAGATAAATTGCAAAGAAGAAACCACCATGATATGATGAAAAAGGTAATTTATGTTAAGTAAAGATTTAAGTTCAAGTGGATTAACTCAACTTTAATTCCAATTGTAAAAATATTCCAAATGAAACAAACACTTGTTCGGAACCGTGAACCTTTTCAGGATCATAAGATGGATGGATGGATGGATGGATGGATGGATGGATGGATGGATGGATGGATGGATGGATGGATTTAGAATCCAACTGCATATGATGAAAACCCTTTTGGATGACATACTAAAATGGGTAGAACAGACATTCCTATGACATTACAACCGTGATTCTTGGTAAGAACTGAAAATAAGATGATGTGTCAATTTCTAACATTAGCTATGACATATCATATTGCAATTACTAGAAGACCATTTTCACAACCCATCGGTGTATATCCATACAAGGTGATTAAATTGTTCATTTTCCTTGTACTCATGAATATGCCCCTTGCATTTTTCAAGAAAATCTTGTACAGTGTATTATGTATCTATGTTAACGTGACTGGTGTAGTGAACGAGCAGCCTGGGATTGGATCCCACTCAGTGACAGTATGGGTATGAATGGTTGTCTCGATATGCATCCTGCAATTGACTGCGGACCACTTCAAGGTGCAGTAGACCAGTGGTCCCCAACCTTTTTTGCGCCACAGACCGGTTTAATGTCCGACAATATTTTCACGGACCGGCGGATAAATACAACAAAATAAAATGATACGACAGGCTTGGAAACTGTATTTTTCTTTCATTTAAATATAATCATAAACATGAATCCATTGTGGTAATTTTTAATCCTTCAAAATAAAACAGTTCGGACTCAGATAATAAATAATACGGAAATTATGTAAATTATTCATTCTTTCTGCGCGGCCCGGTACCAAATGACCCACGGAACCCGTCCGGTACCTGTCCGCAGCCCGGGGGTTGGGGACCTCTGCAGTAGACCTTTCACCCAGAGTTAGCTGAGATGGGCTCCAGCAAACCTTGACCCCAAAACCCCCCACCAGCCACCTACCACAATGTTCAGAATAAGCGGTGTTGGATACGTGGATGTCAGCTTTTGCTTTAAATTATGGCTGAGTTTTCCAAAAATGTACAGTAGTTTGGAGCAAGAAATAGCACATGTATGGAGGACTTGCACACTACAAGAATCCGAACAAGGGCGCGGAAAATCCTACTGGACCCTCCGCACCCTGCCCACCACCTTTTCCAGCTACTCCCCTCAGGCAGGCGCTACCGATCCATGCGCACCAAATCCAGCAGACATTTAAACAGCTTCTTCCCCCAAGCCATTAACTCTTTGAACTCTTCAACAGTAGCCAAAATGGAACTGTATAGTGCCACTTAGCAGTTTTTTTTACGACGATACTAGTGCAGCGTGTTCTACCGGAAACAAATTCCTTATGTGTTCTACATACTTGGCAATAAAGATGATTCTGATTCTGATTCTGTGCTCAGATAATGGACCATTGAGTCTTTTTTTACATTTTCCCCCAAAAATCTATTAAGCATTGTGAATCGCATCTTCCAGGAGAAAAAAAAAACATTTCATTTACTGATGAGCACAAATAAGCAAAATAATAAGAGCCAACATGACCATTCTGATTGTGAAAACGTATTTACTGTAACACGCACCATGGATGTGTTAAAGCACAGGAGTCAAAACTCAAGGCCCGGGAGCCAGTTTACTGAGCATCATCAGATGTATTCCCAAGCAGTTTTGCCATCTTTGCAAAGCCCAAAGAAGGAAAGTCAAGTAGGATAAAAACTAGTGTTATGTGAATTTTAAATATTCATTCATGAATAAATTAGCAGAAATGTACGATTAGTCACAATGGAGCTGCTCGCAAACATGCAATAGAAGAAATAGACAAGATGGAGCTTGGGGTACAGTTAACTAACTTTACCACAGAATATATTTAAAACTCAATTATTTATTTTATAAAAAAAGGGACCGGCCATGTTAGCGATCATGTGCATGTATGTAAATTACATCCATTGGCTTGTTTCTGTCTGTGGTCCCTTTGGACATTGTGAAATTTTAGGTAACGGTGTGTACATATCTGGTCCACCATACTATTTTATGTGGCCCACAAAAGCAAATCAAACTTGGAGACTTCCATGATGCTTGCTAAAGCCTGTACCAAAATTCTAAAGCTCTCTTTTGGAATAAATGCAACTTTGCAGTAAACATTCATTCTGTGATCTATAGTGAGAAAAAATGAAGTAAATTTGCTTTGTTTACGCTGGCGAGCTTCTGAATTGGAATAAGGAACTGACTTCTGTCACCGTGGTGTGAAGGGCTATTACTTCATGTAAGACGACACACAGTAGTCGGCATCGAGGCCGGCTTGTTTTAATAAGATGGAAGCATTGAATTTGTGAGTATGAGTGAAAAGGGGCCCAATTAAACAGGGAGTAGCCAAACAAGGCCCAAACTCCTCAACTTGGCTACTTAAATATGACTCAAAAAATGCATGTGTCTCGACGCCCCACATCTGGTGTTGGCCAAGTATTTTTGGGAAACATCAGACTGACCGACCATGTTCTTCTGCCCTCAGGTGAATGGTGGTCATCTTCACTTCTCCTTCAGCTGTGGCATCCTGCCTCCCTTCGACCTGGCCCTGGCTTCGCCTGCGGTGTCTGACGGCCGCTGGCACCGCGTCCTCCTGGAGGTGAGCGCCACGTCCTTGAGGCTGACGTTGGACCGGCAGACGCACGCCGTGGCCAAACTGGGATCGCCATGCCGCCTGATGCGCTTCGGCGGATTCTTGCTCTTCGGCAATCGTCGATTCCGCGGTTGTCTGGACCATATGGAGCTCAATGGGGAGCAAATCGCAGTGGGTGATGCAACGGAGTGGCAGGGTCCGGGTAGGAGGCGAGTGTTTGGAGTCTATGAGTGCTGCAGTCGGGCGGGACCCTGCGACCGCAACCCATGCCAGAATGGAGGGGTCTGCCACGAGGACGTGAGCGGAGGTGAGCGTGTGCTCTTTCATGCAGATAGCCCTGACATGAGCTTCCATTCTGCCTCTGTTACCTTGCCCAAATGTCACATGCTTCCGTCCATTGGTGCAAGTGTCAATAGAAGTATTACGTTTGTGCTGTGCTCATTCCTGAATCGTAGGGCAGTATATATGGATTCCGTATTCTCCAGAGAAAAAAAAAGCCACCACATTCGCAAATCAACACCTTGCACATATTTACAATAAAACCTCGGTTTACGAACCCCTTGGCTTACGAACTTTTCGGTTTACGAACGTTACATTTATGAAAATTTTACCTTGACATACGAACTACACAATGCGTGGCATGCGTCGTTCTTGAACGAGCCCGTTCTCCTCACCGGGAAATGGCAGCTGACTTTTTTTTGTCCTCTATTCCCTGCCCCCTGTCTTCGGTTAAAGCCACGTGATTGGTCAAGAACGCAGCAGTGGGGAATGGGGTTACAGACAGAGAGAGAGTGAGGCCGTTCTCCAAAAACAAAATGGCGTCTTCGGTTAAAGCCACATGATTGGTCAAGAACCCAGCAATGGGGAGTAGTGGGGGGGTTAAACATTAAAGAGACAGGCAGACAGAGAGAGAGTGAGAAAACACCCACACGAAACGGAGAGGACAGATCTTGAAAAAAAAGTGAAAAAAAACAAGTGAAATGGTGAGAAAATGGATAGAAAAACGGTAAAATTTGGACCCTTTTCAACATTGATAGTTCAAAAGCAGAGTGTAGACTAAAATATCCCATCAATAAGGCTGCACAAATAGCCCGCACAAGTCATCTGTACAGTTGATGCAAAAAGCTATCAACCCAGTTAAACAGATCACAATTGATGAAGAACTAGATACAATTGTCACAGAGAAAGCACCTACAAGGGATCATTCCTCATGATGGTTGAAGAAGAAGGCTACGTTCCTCATCAAGTGTTTAATGCTGAGGAAACCGGACACTCCATTCCATAAAGCCATTAACGACCATCACAAAGGTAAATAAAATGACTTTATTGTAAAGTACAGTTTATTTACTTAATCATAATACTATAGCACATTTATAAGGCTTAGAAAATTAGAAAGTAGAAAATTATGTTTTATGGGGACCTGGGAACGAATTATTATCATATTATTGGTTTCCTATGGGAAATTAATTTTTGGGATACACACATTTCGCCTTACACACTCTGTCTGGGAACCAATTAAGTTTGTAAGCCAAGGTCCCACTGTATATATATAGCGAGAATTGAAATGGTATGAATTCCCCTTTTGGTTATTTGCAAGCAGCTCTGGCATCATCAACTTTTGAGTGCTTCTGTTGCCATATGGAAAAGGTCAAACAACCAAAATATGTGTGCAATGTCATTGCTCATTTGCAACATAAGAGAAATCGATGGCCGCCTATTTTTCATGGAGTTACTTTACATCATTTGTGATGTTCACCTATAGAATGTCTTGCAACCCATTTTCTTCTCTTCTATTCTTTTCTTCTGTTTTACGTGCTGCGCAACTGCCAGGCATTCAACAATGTGTGCAGCTCGTTACACAAAAAGCAGAGGAGAAAACTGCACTAGAAATGGACTCCGGGCTGGAGTCCTGCGCTGTCCCTCATTAGCATTTTGGCGTATCGCTAATTGGCCAGCGTGTGGCTTCTTCTGAGCAAAGATAGTCGTTCAGGTCACTTTGCAATTCAGAACAGAGCTGATAAAGATCACACCTGAAATGCTTCACTTGGACACTGAGAGGCTTTGTGAATGCACACACACACACACACACAAAGTTCCTTTACAAATATATCATGATACAGTTCCTAGTTACCTGTTAAAAACGGTAGTTAGTAACATAATCCGAGTAACATAATATTACAGTTATTCTCAGCTGGTTTGATTTATTTCTTGAGAATCATTTCAGAAGAGACATTAACAAAAACAAACCCACAAACTTCCTCGCGATCGTTCACAAGAAGATGCTGTGTCCAATTTATTTCATCGTTTTGCAAATGCCTTCGTTTATGTTTAAGTCACCTTCAGTTAGATTAATGTGGGAAATATTTCGTGCATTTTCCACATACCGTATTTTCCTCTTTATAAGGCACATCTAAAAGCAGTGAATGTTCTCCAAATATGCGCCCTAAATATAACAGAATAGCAACCTTCCTTGCGCCTAATATAAATAGATTTCTATTCTCCATTGAGTTGTTTCCCTTTAGAGTTCCAATGCCATCTTGTGGTGATTATTGCCAGGAACCAATTGAATAATCCAAATTGCCTTATAGCTCAGAAAATATGGTAGATAGATCTCTCTGATCTGAAGTTGTTGATGGATTCTCAGTCACATAGTTGTTTTCAACATGCGATTGATTTCATATCTGCATAGTGTGTTCATTTGTCAAGAAAATAATACCATGAAGAAAACACATGATTTGCTTGGAACATTTCCTAAATGTTTATGAAATGGAACTCCCACCACTGTGCGCTACAACCCTGTTTTATTCATCATTTAATTGTGTAAACTCGGCTAGTGATTTTCAACCACTGCATCGAGGCACATTAATATGCCATGCGAAATGATCAGGTGTTCCACCGAAAATGATAGTGTCAGTGTCATTTATTTAGACAAAAGCACATATTATTATAACCATTTTATGTTTATTTATCTATGCCGACTACGCATTTAAACAGTCAACATAATGACATATTCTCTAACCCAATAACTGAAGGTACATAATTTACCTGTGTCACTATTTATGGAGGGAATAGTGGTGTCTTGGGTCTATAATGGCTGGGAAACAGTGAGCAAGATGTCCGAGTGCCAAAACACTGATGCATTTTGAATTGCAGACTTACAACGCCCAAGTGACACTGCATTTTGAGGGCATTATTTCCATAAATAAGGAATTAGTTTTGGCATGCAGGTAGATTATTTTGGTTGATTTCTGTAACATGGCAAAATGCTAAGATTTCAGAATGTTTTTGTCTCCAGTCTTTTTCCCGCATTAACATTGACGCTTGAAATTGTGGTCAAATTATGATCCGCAATTTTGTGTTTGTTTGTGGTTGTTTTCTTTTTCACCCTACAGAGCCGCACTGTAGCTGCACGGGCATGTTCTATGGCGCACGCTGCGAGCAGAAAAACAACCCATGCGTCTCCCAGCCATGCACCCACGGTCGGGTGTGCGTGCCCAAGGAGCAAGGATACATTTGCAACTGCTCAATGGCACATGGCAACGCACAGTAAGCTTTTTCCCTCTTCCTTACCCCAAAACCAAATACAATTCTTCAGTTTTGTGCACAATAAACACTGAAGCAAAGTGAATATGCCATGCGGCAAGGCCAAATCATCTTAAATGTAACACAGCGTGTGGTTGAGATCGACTCCAGTCTGCTAGGTGAGAACCAGGATGACATGAAGCGTGACTGAATGACTACCATCACCACAAACCACCACTAGTGCTTTGTGGGCTTAAAGTCAAAAGTAAAGTCAATATTGTCATCCCAAAGATAAAGGGGGGCTTGATGGATACATGCCCACCCACCTCCCATGTATCTCCTTCATAAATGGAGTTTAGAATATCAAATGAAAATGTTTGAAGGGATTTCGGCAGGACTGCACAGATTGCTGATGGAGCTGTAGGCCCCATGGGCCAGCACCCCGGGCTATCTCTACGCTGGGTGCGTTTTCATAGCATACCGGCCGAATATATGCAACCATTGACTGACTGTCTCACAGAATAACTGACTGCCTTATAAAGAAGCTGAATTTGAAGCTGAATTTCCAAAGAACAGACATGCTCTGAGGGGCTTCTCCTTCCTTGTTTATGATCTATACGTTTACTAAAAACAATGTTTCCAAAATGGTCATGTGAATTGCAGGCATATATAAGTATTATTCATTCATGAATACAACAGGGCATCCCATTTATTTGTGTGTGGAAATACATTGTGTGCACGTGTGTAAAATGAACCTGGCGACTTCTCTGTAGCGTCGTGACCGGAATGGGGGCCGTTGGTTTTTCCCCTTGGTAACCTCCCTGGAAGCCAATGTTCCGCTGCTGCCTCATAATCACTTTTTTCAGGACTCGCTCACTTGTCCCGCTGACTTGCCGAGTGACCTCTTCTGACACTTAAAGTCAAAGTGGATAAGAGATGATGTTCAACACGAACCTGTTGTTTGCCGGACAATTTCATTGCGGCAGTCTGCAGTCAGCCGCACACCCACAAACATTGACAGGGCAGCCACATTTTATTCAATAAAATGAAATCATAGGATTAAAAATTATTGATTCGACTTATCATCGATGAGAAGGTTTCTTCAGCCGTCATCTGTACAAATTTGAAGGTTTCGGACGTTTCGCCTCCTATCCAAGAGGCTTTGTCAGCGAACTAAAGTCTGACTGGTCGTATCGGCCCTATTTATATATCCCTAATGTCCAGCCATGGCGGCGCCGGACACAGCTATGATAGGTCCCTACTCTCAGGTTGGGGGGAGCAGCGGACCACTCCCTGTGGCCCCACTGATTGTTCCTACATTCCTGACTAACGACTGGCCTATTTCCCCCACTCCCACCGGCATCACCTCATCAGGATTACGAATGTTGCCTAACCTGTTTTGCCTAAGCAGGCTATTGTATGTATATATCCAAATTGAACCTCACCCCACCAGACCGGTTTAATGAAGGATTTTGTTGTTTTATAAGAATCGCTTCTTTTACCCCCCTTTCAAACCATCTATGTTCTTTCGCTAAGATTTTAACCTCATTGTCGTCAAATGAGTGGTTGCTAGCTTTTAGGTGCAAATGTACTGCCGATTGAGGCCCACTTGTATTATCCCTGTTTCCCGGTGTACAAGGCACTGTGTATAAGGCACCCAAAGGCCTGGATTTTCTTAAAAAGATGACCCTGCGCTTTATACGCAGGTGCACCTTATATGTGAAGTAATATTGAGCCGCAACAGGTCTCGCAACTACTGTCAACAGCCATTGACTTCATTTCCCCTTGTAGAAGAAGTAGTGCATAACCCCAGCCTATACCTTAGGACCTTATAATGTGGTATGCCTTAAATTTGTAAAACATATATTTATATATTATATATGTACAACGTTTTTCATTCATTGACAGTGTGCCTTATACTCCATTGCGCTTTATATATGGAAAAAGTTTGAAAATAAACTATTCATTGGGGGTGGGCCTTATAGTCCGGAAAATACGATAGTTTGATTCACATTCATTTTATATGATTTATATTTTAAATCGTTATATTTTTTAGAAAATGTCCTAAATCAACTTGATGATCTTTCGGTCACAGTGAAATTAGATTAAACAGATGTTACAATTTCTTTGTTTGTGTGTGCGCGCTTGCGTGTGCGTGTGTGTTTGCGTGCGAGTGTGTATGTAGGTTTACAGTGTTTCAGTTTTGTAATCAAAGTGAACAGGGATAGAATTTAAATTTTATTTAGTGTAAACAATCATGCTAGATTCTCACTTCCTCAGCCTTTCTGTCAACTACCGCTACTTTATAATGGATGATGACTTTATGATGTTGATGTTACAAACAACAAACAACTTTTCAAAATACTGTACAGAGCAATTTGCCGACATAGTGAGTTGTCAAAGAGAAAATGTGGCAATTTGTAAAAACTGCCTGAGAAAAAAAAACCTGTGAAACAGCAAATTAAATTTTCTTGTGAAGGATTACTGTATTCCAATGTGAATGTGCTTAATATCAGAATCAGAATCAGAAAGCCTTTAATAGTCCCACAATGGGGATATTAGCAGTCCACAGCAACAATTTGGAAGGGGTTGAGGTGGTGAAAAGATCAAAAACAAAAAAGTATAAGCATAATAAAAAATGTCAGGAGACTGAGTTGTATACTGTAATTATTTGTGGGTTTAAAATGATGCGCTGGACAGAGTACCTCACTAAGGCTAACATTTAAGTGGCTGAGTTGATTTTTGTGATTTTTATTTGGCTGGTTATTTAATTGACTTGTCACTCGAACAACCAGATCAATGAAACGTGGAGCTGCCTCACCATGATGACAAACACGCAAATTGCTTAGAGAGCAGGCGAGAATAGGCTTGGTCCATGAGCCACATGCTGCTTCACATTTATATTCTACCATGTAATCGCTGAATGACTCCACCGCAGGCGTTTGATGTTGTCAAAGTATTACATGCATTATGGTGGATTCCCGCTAAGAATCAAAACCTCGTGACGATACGCCAACACCCGCCTGCAGTCCGAAGTGCGTGCCTTGGATTGGCATCTGCGGGCGATTGGTCGCTGATGCGATGTGCGCAGATGTAGTGAGTGTATCCTATCTTTTATTCAGCGTAATGACACTGCAGGTAAGCTGCTGTGCGGTGTGTGTAATGTTGGAAACAAAAACACGTCAGATGTCTTATTGTTGACATATTATCATCAGTGTGTGCCATTTTGTTATATTTAAGAAATAGAAGATGGCTGAGTTTCTCACAGCTTTCAATATATTGTTACCAACGAGACATAATAGACTGCTTCAAATCACGCAGAGCCTTTTTCGTATTGGACTGTTTATCCTCACAGAGGGCAAATATTCGTCTCTGATTTCATCAGAGGTGTCTGTCTATCGTATCGACTTTTAAAAACAATTGCAACAAGGGCTAACTCATGAAGGGTTGACTGCTGTTTTCTCTGCTTTGTTGTTTGCTTGATGCTGTGTTTTATTTGATTGGATTGGATTGGCTTAGCCTTAATTAGTCTAACAGTGGAGAAATTTACATTTCACAGCAACAAAGTTATGAAAGGAAGAGGAAAGGAAAGGAAAAGAAGAAATAGAAAAACAGTAAAGGCAGCCACACTCATGGTGCCATCTTGAAGTCGAAACAACAACAAAACAACAAAAAGAAAATCGTGGTTGTATTTTGAATATTTATTGAACATTTAGTATTTCATAATTGTTTTTGCTCTGTTATATGTGTACATTCAACCTTTTTCTCTGCCACTTGTCCCCACAATGGTTGCAGGTGGGTAGGAGCTTAGTTGACTGGGTGAGAGGCTGGGTATACCTGAACTGGTTGGCGTTATTTGCACGGCATGAGTGTGTGTGTGTGGAGGGGGGGGTAGTTGTTGTTCCAACCATCCATTGAACCCTAGCTTAAAAGGCTTACCTCCCTTAGCATGTCTTGAGACCCTACCCTAACTATTGACTGACATCCTGAACAATGCTCGAAACCCTAACCATTGGCTTACTTGAAAGCTCAAGTCTCCCCTACTTTCCAACCTTAACACTGGAATAAAAGAACCCCTAACCCAGGTTTAAAATTCCACTTTGAAATGCAAAACATCACATGAAATGGTCATTTCAAACTCTACCAGCTTTGTCCGAAACCCTTGAAATGTAAATTTCCATGATTTTACTTTGAAACACCACAACTGGATAAATATTTGACTTTTAGATATGGGCCATGAATGTGGATCACTAATTTTCTGTACTGTCCATTTTGGTGGCACAGATGTCACAACGGCATGGACCTGTGCTCTCCCAATCCTTGTCCGAGCGGTTTCCTCTGCCAAGTTTCTCCCGGCTCCTTCCATTGCGACCCTCTACCACAGGTCAGTCCTCAATCAGGTCCTTTTGTAGATGAGCAGACTTGACTTCTGTGGGTGGTCCCTCCCAGGTTTCTCCAGTGGTGGGTTACGTGGAGTTGATGGAGATTGGTGCCAGTGTGCTCGGCCTTTTGCTGCTGGTGGCCATCTTTGTTTGTGGACGCAAGCGTTACATCCAACAGAAGAAGAACAAGAAGACAAAGAACAACTCCAACTGGTGACACAACAAATCTTTACGTCGTTTATGTCACACTCGTGCTGGTAGTCGTGATCTACCAGCATGTGTTCCAATTGTTGGCTGTTCAAAAGTATTAAGATGGCGTAAAGTACATCCTGATCAACATGACAATTTTCCATATCAATGAAATGCAAATGTGTTTTTCAGTTACGCACCATCCATGTTGTCCAAGAGCCCAAAAGCCTGTGATCAGGACGGCGGCCTTATGGAGCTAAGCTGCATGGCGTCGTCTAACAATGACCTTGACCACTCGCCCTTCCAGTCTCTGCGTCCCCGCAGCTTAGTGCCCAACGATAAACCGCACGGACCGGTGGTCTGCAGCGTGGCTCCCAACCTGCCCGAAAGACCCCCATCTAGTTCTGACAACGACTCAGTCAAGAAGACCCACTGGGACCTCGACTATGAAGGTGTGTGTGTGTGTGTGTGTGTGTGTGTGTGTGTGCGTGTGCGTGTGCGTGTGCGTGCGTGTGCGCGTGTGCGTGTGCGTGTGCGTGTGTGTGTGTGTGCGCGTGTGCGTGCGTGTGTGTGTGTGAGCGTGTCTATGAGACACCTCTACCTTGGCATGAAAAATGACATTCATATGTGATACGATGACAAACATATGGAGAAACATTACAACTACACAGCAGCAAAAATACAGGCTTCCTTTGAAGAAACAAAGACTGAAAAGTGAACTCATAAAAAATGGGGCAGGGGAAACATAACCATCACAAACAGGAAGTTTGAGTTTCGAGGCCTTGAAAGCATTGACAGCCAAGCATGATGATGTCGTCCGTTAACACAAGGTAACTGCACCGCACTTGGACACAAATGAGGATTTATGCACTGCTACTACCACACACAATTTCAAATCGTAATTCCAGGCAAGGTCAGCAGCTGCCACTGTGCATTCTTTTGAGCCTGAGAAATGCAAATGCCAATGCTTCATTTGCATAATGCACCGGTTTATGCACTTTTTATGAGGCCTTCACAAACTTTTGAAGATTCACTTAACACATAAATAAGCACTCAGCGAAACAAACTAAAAATTGCCGACTTGCTGTTGGTTGCTTTTTACTCATGGTTTCTTGAGACTTTTGTGTGTGTGTGTGTCATATCATGATAAACACTGTCATGCTGGATATCAAGATGATCATTGTAATTGCCACCGTAATAATAGGAAGAATACATTTAAAGCCCTGCAAAACGGATTCACTTCCCTTAGTAACGCCAATAAAATCCTTAAAAGACACTTCTTCCTGTAAAAATACAAAGAATATCAATCAAAACAATAAAAAAGGCAAATTACTTGCCAAATTGCTTTAATAATGAGTAGAATCAAAGTTTCCAAAGGGGCAATTTAGTTGCTGGAGTAATAAAAAGATTTAAAGCCCCGCCCCAAAGGTGATTAACAGAGATGGGGGACTCAGGTCATATGTCTTGCCTCGTGTCAGACTAGAGTAGCAATTTTCATGATTTGTAACTTGATTACTAAAAAAACTTGAAAAAGACTTGACTTGAACTACAAAGACGTGGAAATCTGAATTATATCACAGAAAAAAATTGATTGACAACCTGGCCACGCAGTCAGTGTCACTTATTGAATTGACGGAAACAAAAAGAATGGGAGCAGATAATTAATTTGAATTCATGGATTATCTCAGCAGCACGGTGGGCGGCTGGTTAGCACGACGGCCTCACACTACAAAAGTGAGGAGTTCAATTTCGGTTGTTGCAAGTGGTTGTTGGCCGACTATCCGGAAAAAGCTGAGATCGGCTCCAACACACCCACCACCTTGGGAAGCATAATCCTCTTAGAAAATGGATGGGTGGGTAATTGAAATGGCATGATTTGCAACTCACAAAATGTGGAAACAACCAATGAAGATATGTAAGCCAAAGTCACAATTTAACGATCAATATGAACACTGGTTTGGCACCAGTAACAAGTGTGTGATTGTGACTATCTAACCCATTTAAAATGTTTGAACCTTTCATTCATATTTTTGTCTATATTGATGTATAGAATGTATCATACGGTTGTGCAAACCTCCCAATTTGGTAATGAGCGATGTACACTTCAAAAGAAGCGCCTATGCTGCATTCAAAACATAGCCGCCAGCCGCTGAATGCAAGAGATGCAAAGCGTTGTTGCGAGCAATCAATTGTGGAGAGGAGAAAAAAAAGGGGTGAAAGCGTTTACCCGCATAACGAGTGGAAAAGAGCTGCTGCTTGAAGATGCACCAGCAACAGCATAATTGGAGGTCTATTGTATTGGACGCTTTTGCATTCTGTACAGATTCTTTTTAGGTCACATCATTGGTGAAAAAATCTGGTCTGGTTAGTATTTGGCTTTGTGGGGAAAACAATATATTATGGCTGAGCAGGATTGTATGGCTTGACATGGGACTTTCTAAAACCAAGTAATAACTTTTTTTTAAGACAGTAACAAGGGATTTGCTTGAGACTGCCCCCTCTCAACTCATTTCATTTTGAAAATCACAATAAGATACAAACAAATCTCATTAATCACCCATGAATGTGATTTTTTTTATCCATCCCTCCATCCATTTTCAACATCGTATATCTTGTACAGAAGGCCGACTTCAGTAGGGAAGCCGTAACTTCCCTCTCCCCAGCCGCTTCTTGCAGCTCTTCCTGGCGGATCCCGAGGCGTTCCAGGCCAGCTGGGTGACGTAGTCTCTCAGCGTGTTCTGGGTCGTCCTCTGGGTCTTCTGCCAGTGGGGCATGCCCGAACCAGGGAGGCGTCCGGGAGGCATCCTAATCAGATGCCTGAGCCACCTTATCTGGCTCTTCTCTATGTGGAAGAGAAGCGGCTCGACTCTGAGCCTCTCCCGGATGACCGAGCTTCGGACATTTCGGCCGTTTGTGTCCGGGATCTCGTTCTTTCGGTCACGACCCATAACTCCTGACCATAAATGAGGGTTGGGATGTAGATCCACCGGTAAATTGAGAGCTTCACCATTTGGCTCAGATCCTCCTTCACCACGACAGATCGGTACGAAGTCCGCATCACAGCAGACGCCGCACCGATCTGCCTTTCGATCTCTTGGTCCCTCCTACCCTCATTGTCACCACGCGACAAGAAAACCACATGCAGCGACTGGTGCTTTGTGATCCCTCGACTGGAGTGCCTGATTTTTATTTCTTCTTCTCCCCGACCCAGAGAGGGCACTCCACCCTTTTCCAATTGAGAACCATCGTCTCAGATTCGGAAGTTCTGATTCTCTTCCCAACAGAAAAGCACTCAAGTATGCAATTGAACTGCAACTTGATTCAGAATGGCAACAACCGAGCTACCAAAAGGCGATGATAATTAACAGTTGCGTGAATAATGAGCATAAGAATTCCAGTCATCAACTTGATATCCAGGGTCATCTAAACATGCTCGGCGGAGGTAAGAGAGGTTCCAGCCGTATGATGTCTGTGTGTGCTCTGTCTTCAGTTTATCCCGCTGATCCTGACTACTTTGGCCGTCCCATGGCCGCCACCCAGAACTTTCCTCAGTTTGACATCGTGGAGGACGTCTACTCGTCATCCGCGGTGTCTGACTCACGGCGGAACTCTCGCTTTGGCGGTTTCCCGTTTCCGCTCGAGCGCTCGGATCGCCGCGCCCCACTCCCGCCGTGCTACAGCAACCAGAATCTGGACCATTTCCTGGATCCCGATGGTGTTCCTCTTCCACGATCGCAGTGTCCTGACGCATACGCCGCCACCAAGTACTACCCGGCCAAGCACGCGGGCAGCCTCGACGGCCACACGGCGACGGGCTACAAACGCCTCAGCGTGCGGCGCAGTGTGGCCGGGTCGCCCTACGCTGAGTCAGCGGCTGTATCGCCCAACGTCGCCCAACCACAGTCGCGACCCAGTGGGACCAACCCGCACAGCTATGACAAAACCAGCATGCTGGAGAGCGACTTTGGGAGCTGTGAGGAAGTTATGTTTTAGGACGCAGCCAGGCTGGACATCTTTGGGTCATTCCAAGGCGGGATGACTATGGGCAGCTTGACCGGAGAACCCTGATGTTGTGTCAGTAAATCCGATTCGGAACCCATTGTTTAATGTCCTGTCCAAACTGGCAGGAAGTAGACACTGATGGGAAGTGAATACTATGAAAGTGGAAACTGACAGGGAGCAGACATTGAAACAAGGTTGTTGAAAAATGAAAAGAAGTAGACAATGAGAGTAAGTGAAAGCTACCAGACAACTAAGAGGAAATGGAAACTCAGGAAGTTCAAATTGTCAGGGGGCAGCATTGACGCTGACAAGAAGTGGAAAGCGAAATTTACAGGAACTACAGACTGAATGACATAATGAGAAAAGTGGTTTGTCCTTTGCAGTGCTGCAGGCAGGCAGATTGTGACTAAATGTCCCGTCCATGATGTCATCAGCATTTCAAGGAGGCTGCATCCTCTGAACAAGGAACTCAATGGACAGCAAATGTTTATCAAATTAAATCTTACATCTTCTTCTTTCTCCAGAGTTTGATTCTTATTTTGAAAATACCGGATGCACCTCTTAGTCTGCCTAAAAAAACATCCAGGTAATGGCATTTTCCCCTGTTGTCTTTGACATGAATCCCTGAACTTACAGTAATAATTTTAAAATAACAGCCCACATGCGTCCATCTTCTTGGGCATTTTTCCCACTCCTGTTCGTCCAACTGGAACAAAAGCTTGATCTTTTATTTTTAAATTCCCAATGTACTTGCTACTCACGTTACTTTTGAAATGTATCAGATTTTAACAGTTTGCCCAGTTTACGCTTGTCATTTTTCTGCAACTCCACATGGAGAGCCTCAAATTTGGCCTTATACCAGACACGACTGAAAATGCAGTCACAATTTCAAAATAAGTGTCTTCTCCATCTACGTTGGTTCCAGAGCATTGACGTTTTTTGTGACCATTTCATTTTTCATTAGTCCGACAACTCTTTGATCATTTTCACACGAGAAGCGTGAGATAAAACTGAGAAATGTGGATTTCAAAACAAAACCAAATTTTCATCTTACATGAGTATTGTTTTAGCACTTTTTATAACTGGAAATGTGTGTTTTGCAATAATGTGAAGTGTATTGTGTGTTGATATGGTATTGAAGTGTGATGCTGTGTAGTTGGGTTGAATGTTTATTTTTGTTGCAAATGTCAAATGTCAGATTGTTTATTTTTTTATGTTTTGTTGCTGTGAGATTTTATTGCAATTGACGTCTAGACCTAATCAAAATATCAAAATAAAAACGTAATTACATCGGACAACGTTGACTTAACCATGTGTGAAGCTCAGTTTCAATAGTCAAAAGTGTAGATCTCATCTCATTTTCCGCACCGCTTATTCCTCATTAGGCTCGCGGGGGTTGCTGGAGCCTATCTCAGCTGTCTTCCGGCACGAGGCGGGAGACACCCTGAATTGGTTGCCAGCCAATCAAAAGTGTAGATTTTTGTGTGTATTTTTTTAGTCACTGGGAGAAAATGGAACTCCACACAGAGAGGTCGGAGATGGAATTGAACCCGGTACCTTTGGACTGTGAAGTCGACATGCTTACCACCCGTCAACCAAACTAAATAAAGAATTGTGTTATTTTGAGAAAACCTAACTTCCAATCTTAAAGGACAACCAACGTCACTTTTTGTTTTTTAACTGACACCAGAAAAATGTTTTATAGCATCTAAAATACCCAAAACACGCAGTATGATATTTTTAGTCAAATGCAAAACACCAATAAAAATGACTTAAAGTGTCTAAAAAGTGGCCAGTTTCAGAAGGTCCCGCCCCCATGTTCAGGGTGTCCAAAGTCTGCAACAAATTGAGCTGAGAATTGGGCATTTTCAGAAAGCCCCGCCCCCTTTTCGTGACGTCACGCCAAGACGTCTTGCATTGCCGAAGAATTAAAACAATGGCTTCAGATTCGGAGAATATGCTTTCTTGTTACACATCCAGTTATGAATATGATTCAAATAGTCCTGATGAGCAAAGCATACATGTTTGCAATCGATTAAAGAATTTATTTGGGCCATTTTGAGGCAAACGGGCAGAGGGGGGGGGGATGTCTCAAAAAGTGGCAGAAAAATGGCGACCAGCTCCCGTGAGGAATGAATCAGCTCGTTTCCACAGCTCTGATACATTCTTTCCATGGAGTTTGCCTCCCTCTGGTGGCGGCTTTTGGGTGTAAGACATGGTTTTATAAAAAAACAGTACAGCAAATTACATTGACGTGATAGAAAGACGCTAAATTGCGTCTTTTTTACGGTGAGGAGGCGGTCCTTTTCTGACGTCACGTACGGACTCGTCACCAACTCAAAAACAAGACTTCCTGAATGTTCAGTGCGAGTCTTAAAACGTAAAATATAGCTATATGCGGTGGAATATTATTAAAATACGCCCAGTAGAAGTCATGTGAAGCCATTTTACAAATTACGGACACAACTTGTCCGGAGACGTCGGTTGTCCTTTAAGTCTCCATTTTAGGAGTGGAACACATTTTTCTATAAAATCATATTTAATGTTTTTTGAAGACAAAAATCCTTTATATTTAGACAGTATTAATTTAGTTTCAAGGCAACCACTTTTTTACGTGTGTGTGTGCGCGCACGTGCGTTTATCTCAAAGAAAGGTGAGCACCTAACATTTGAAGAAACATCAAACAGCGTCCATTATTTCAGCACCTCAGGTGTCGTCATCATTATCCACTGAGAGAGGGGTGTGTGTGCATGTGTGTGTGAGTGTGTGTGTGTGCGTGTCGTGTGCGTGTGTGTGTGTGTGTGTGTGTGCGTGTGTGTGTGTGTGTGTGTGTGTGTGTGTGTGTGTGTGTGTGTGTGTGTGTGTGTGTGCGTGTGTGTGTGTGTGTGTGTGTGTGTGTGTGTGTGTGTGTGTGTTGGGATAACTGTATTTGCTGGAGGCGTTTGTTACGAGTTATCTTAAATGTAAACTCAGAGTAAAAAGTAAAGGTTTGGAGTTAATGTGGCTTTTGCGTAAACATCAGAAAAATGAAAGTGGCATATGCACACACATGCACACACGCATACCAATTTAAAAAGTTATATTTACAGGGACGGTCAAATTGCATTTCTGTTTTTATTTCTATTTTTGCGGGTGCATCTGTCGTGTTTTTATTATGTGACGAGACAGTTTTTGCACGGACGGGAGATGTGAGGTCAAGAGAGGGCAGAGGTGCATGCATGTCAAAGGTCAGGAAAAAGCTATTTTCCCATAACCCCGCGCTCATTGGATTTCTCAGAAATGGGACCGCAAAATGCTACATTTGGCTTTTTTCTATGACACGAAGCCTGTTATGGGTCAAGCCATACATGCCTCGCTGGGTTATCGTACATGTTGAAAATGTAAAACAAGTACCACCTGAAAAAAATACAGTATATAGAGCGGTTGCGGTAGCCACGATAAAATTGTGCTGTTTGAGCAAAAATACTGTGCTAAAACACAGACACACACACACGTAAACACCTGCTCAGCCCCATTGATCGTAAATGTCCCACACCAACGTTAGGACAAAAATGGACTCCAACAGTACTGAAACCACAGGCCAGTAATTTTCAACGATGCATATTATGTGCACTGACACACACAAACTCTCAGTCCATAAATCAATATACAGTAAAGTCTCGTTATATCGATATTCTCTGGAGTTGGAAAAAATGTCGATATAACCGTACTGTCGATATATCCGTCCTGCGCCGAACTGCATTAACAAAAGCCGCCAAAAGAGGGCATACAAGCGCCATATAAGAAACGGAGCTGGCCATGAGCTCGCCATTTTGTGCCTCTTTTTTTTTTTGGGTCAGAGATGTTCCCCGAATGTTGCCTCAAAATGCCACATATAATTCTTTAATCGATTGCAAATATGCATGCTTTCCTCTTCAGCGCTTTCCTCTACAGTGTATTTGAATCATATTCATAACTGGATGTGTAACAAGCAAGCATATTATCCGAATCTGAAGCCATTGTTTGGATTCACAAGCAATGCTAGACGTCTTGGCATGATGTCATTTTTATTTGTGTTTTGCATTTGAATAAAAAGTGACATCGGTTGTCCTTTAATACACAGTATGGAATGTACGGTAATTTTCAAAATCATGCTTCAGCAGACAAAACAAGAAACATTGTTGCAAAAAACGATTGCATTCATATACAGTACAGTGGGCATGTACATAACACAACAGGGAAACTGCAACGCTTACATCTTACTATATTATGTATACAATTTAAAAAAGTGTCATCAATCTTCTTCTGCTTCCCATTTTTACCTTTTAACACAAACACTTCAATCTCGTCTGCTACACACGAGCTAGCGTCTGAAAATGGAAATGGCTCTGCTACACGGGAGCTGGTCACGTAACAAACTCACGTGACCAAGTCACGTGACCAAGTCACGTGACCAAGTCAACCAATGACGAGGCCGATGGCGCGACCGATGGCGTGTATCGATATAAACGTAGCAAAATGGCCGGCGGGAGATGAAAAAGAGCACCGTAGTAACCGGATTATCGTAAAAACCACGAATCGTGCTAAACGGGACTAATTATACATAAAAAGACTAGAAATGTGCACGGGAAATGAAAATAGTGTCGTAATAAGCAGTATTATCAATATAAACGATATCGATATAACGAGACTTTACTGTATAATCCCATTTTTCTCTGACAATGCATGTTGTTGAGCGCCTTTATGGAGGGACTTTGGTTTTGGCATTTGGACACTCAAAACGGAATTATGTGCATGGGAGCTGCAGTGGTAACTTAGTTGGATCAACTCACTACATATTTCACGGAACACGAATGAAATGGAAACACACAGACACACAATGTCTCCCCATTTCCTCCTCCCAACCCTCATGATCAATTTGAGACCTCCGGTCAATTGCAAAGGATGCATTGGGCACCCTGCTTTAAAATCAAAGATAATTCCCTGACTAGCTTCGAGCATGGAGCCATTGTTTGGGCATGTGTGGTGATTCCGTTGTCATCTGACTGGCTGCCCAATCAAGTAACGGGATTGATGATAGGCTGACATAATAAATTCTGCTGTTCTTAGCGTTGTTGTTTGAAAGTCAGCATCACAGCGGAGCAGTGACGTGCGGTGAGGTTCATGGCTGGTGAGGCACTGACGTCATCATAGTCAGATTTACAAACATATGAACTCTACAGAGTAGTTTATTCACCATTTGATTGGCAACAGTTAACGTATTTTGTTTAAAATTTCATGTCAGCATTCTTTATATATACAAACTGTAGCATAGAAAAAAATAATTAAAAAAAAAAACGTTTTTATCGTGTTACCTTTAGTCCATGCGCCGCTCCTTCTGAAGAAAGGCATCGATAACTTCTTTGTAGAAGCCTTCCTTATCTTTCTTCAGTTTTAAAAGTCTCTCTGTCTCAACGGAGATCACTGCCAGTGAAGAAAGTCGTCCTTGATCAGTCCTGTTCCGACTGTATGTTTTCAGTGCTGAGAATGACAACCTCGTCTATTTCTACAGCAACAAATGGGGCTGCACCGTTCTCCTTTTTAATGTCATTTCTAATGACATCACCAACTGCTTCAATTAAATCGTTCTGTATTCTGTTTCACAGGCTAGAAAATACAGTGGATGACCCAAAATGACTCGCTAGCGAAAGCATGTAATAGTTCAACATAGTAGCCACGATTAGCGGAGCCTTTACTTTCATCATTTCCACGAAATGCCAGCTGTTGTTTGGCAAGGAAGCAGGTGGCATTGATGAGATCTTTTAAAAGCTCCCGCTTCTCCTTTACCTTAGTATTGTCGATGCTGATGTTGAGTCTTCGCTCATTTTTGATGAGGCTCCGTTGTAAATTTTTCAGCTCGCAATATCCCATTTGAGTCCAGACATTGTCACAATTTGAGAACAGAAGGCAGAAAAAGCAGAAAAGGCGGTTACTTGCTGGACATCCACACAGCCAGCCTTTTCGTGTGTACCAGTCCGCCTGAAAAGAGCGATTATTGTCTCCCGTTGTCTGAAGCAAACCTTTTAGCACCAGTGTTGGTCTTCCTTTAATTATTAGCTCCTGCTTCGATTTAAAGTCCAGTTTAGAAAATTCTTTCAATTTAGATATGTAATCCTCCATTCTGAAAGTGAGGCCAAGCAACACGAAAAAATGACTGCAGGGTTGCACTTTACTTGCTAACTGTTTACTGTAGCTTTCTGTCTCTAATTCTATTATTCTGCAGACGTGGAGTAAGAAGTATCTCTGGAATCACAAGCGCCCCCTGCCTGTCATGAGGCGGGAGAACTGTTTGCCTCACCTACGCACAGCGTTTTGATAAAAATAAAACAAAATAAACACTGTAGTGCAGTGTTTATAATGTACAATGACTCTACATTATATACACCAGCTAAACTGTAGAAATTTAGTTCATATACTAAACGTGTTTGAACGCTTTAATAGCGATATGCAGAAGGACAGCAATGCGGTCTCACTGCAGAGCAAGCCAGCACAGTAAGCATAGTGATTGCGCAATCCATGGTGAGGCTCAGCCGGCTGCTGCCTCACCGCTCGTCTTTACTTAGTATTTGAACGGTAAATGTGAAAATTCAGCGATTTTGAAAAAAATCCTAAAACGGTGAAGTTAAATGGACAAGAACTTTAAAGTACAAATCACTAAATACATATAACTGTTTAATTTATTTTTTCATTTGATATTTCCATGACAGCTTTCCATGATGACAGGTGAGGCACTGCCTCCCCTGCCTCCACTGACTGCACGTCACTGCAGCGGAGGCATTTTCGCAGCTTGTCATGTGAAAGCCTGAGAGCCGCATTGAGCCCAAGGGCCACGAGTGATTCGTGAGCCGCAGGTTGGCCACATCTTCTTCACGAAGTAGAAGAAGCCCACAATACCATTGGGGGTAGTTGTATTTTCACAGATTTGGGCTGTCAATGACTATTATTCCAGAAGAAGCGGGAGTTTTTGACGTGCAGATGGCCCGAGGGGAGACGACATCAACGCCGTGGAATGGGCGGGAAAAGAGCGGCAACGAGGTGGGAGCGTGGGGTGGGGCCAGGAGAGAATAAAAGGCTCGCCAAGCCCCACACGCGCTCATTCAGGGACAAGCGCCGGCGTCGGGAAAAGGAAAGCCGGCTAACATGGCACGCGGAGACTTGAGGGAGAGCCCACGCGTGCCGACGCGCACGCCGAGACTCGAACGTGCGATCGATCCAGCGCGAATCACTTGCACCTTCACTGACATGTCGTCCCGTAGCGCCGCGTAAAAGGCGCTACGGGACGTCATCCGCCGCCATGTTATGGCCGCAGCGCGAGCCGGCGGCGAGGCTGGTGGACCCGCGGCAGCTCCCGCAGCTGATGGCAGCCCAGCGGCAGCAGCAGCCGCCGACGGGGTGGCCCCCGGGTGTGCTGGGGGCCACGCCGGGGTGGCGCAACTCCACGGCGGCCGGGGCCCCGCACTCTCAGCAGGCTTTCCCGTGGGCGATGACCGTCCTGGCCGTCGTGCTCATCACCACCATCGTGGTGGACGTCATTGGCAACCTGCTCGTCATCCTGTCCGTCTTCAGAAACAGGAAACTCAGGAAAACTGGTACAACATTCACAGCACGTTCACTACACTTCCATTGATTTGGTACTACTTTAACCAATGGCTTCATTTTCACGACTACTTGTTATTTTATTATTGTCGAACACTTGAGCTGCTAAATTGGTCGTAATGGGTCGATATTTTATTTCTACCATTTGTTGTTTGTTTGTTTTTCGTTTTCTACTGTTTGTCCTTTTGGCTTGTGAAATTTATTTTCATATTTTACTCATTTTTGCAGAAAATGTTGTAATTTTGATGACCTCTTGTTTTTTTCTATTATTTTTTTTACAATACATGTATTTTCGTTTTGGTAACTAATATTTTTAATTTAATGAGAATTACTTTGTATTTCTTTGACCATTTTCACATGTATTCTATTACTTTTAATCAGACTTTTATTATTCAATTTCAGTAGTCATTCTATTTAGGATCACCTCCTAAATACAAAATAATAATTCATTACAATTTAATGTCGCATTCCAAACGTGAGATGTTTGGAAACAAAATAAAATGAAATTCTTGAAAGGGAATGTGGAGAATAATCCAAAGTGTGTCAACATCTTGGAACACAAGCAAAGCCAATGTTGGACTTTTTTTCAGTTCAGATGGGACACATTTGTAGAATAAATGGAAGGTTCGGGGTAGGAATGTGGTCTTGGGCAGCTTTATTTCAGAGACGTCTATTTCTGTGTGTCTGTAAATGTAAGCAGGGTTTTTTCCCTGCATGCTTCCATTCTGTGGTTGACAGGTGATAGGTGTAGGGTGTCACTTTATGATTGGAGGCTTTGTATGATCACACTCATTAAACTCCGTCTTCCCTGTATGACAATGAACAAGATGATTGAGTTATTAGTTGAGTAAAAATGAATGGACACGTTGAGAGAGTGACATCTGATTGTAATTTCCAGGGATGAGAATTTTTCGCCGATTTGCTGATTACCAACCTTTTCAGACCAAAATGACCTTTTCTCGAGAAAAGCGCAAATCCGTTGAGAAAATTTCAGGGGGAGGTGGGTGGGGCGTGGGGGCTGTGTTCCAATCACCCACCTTTTGCGGAGTCTCGGTTGGCGTTTGTGTGGTAGGGAGGACTCTACGTTAGAATCGAAGTCAGGGATCGGGAACCTATGGCTCTTTTGACGATTGTATCTGGCTGGCAGATAAAACTAAATATGTATTCTTGCTTTTTCGCTGTTCATTTCCAGTTTCGGCTTGTGTTGGCGGAAAGCGCAATTTTGATTGGATGATCCTGACTTAGGTGCCGTTGATGTCGAAACAGGTAAACGCCCCCTTTTGAATGAGCAGACGAGTAAAAAAAAAATCGACCAAAGCATTCGCCTTTGTGGAGAGAACAGGTTAGAATTTGATAGATTCTAATTTGCAATGAAACAATACCATCGATGAAACCGTCGAATGTCGGTGGAACTTTGACAAGCCCCATGCTAACGTTAGCATCAATATACATCTGCGAGAGGGAACAGAAAGCAAGCATGCAAGCTAATGAGCAGTGTGCTACTTTTTCCAAATTTCCGTATGCTTGTGCGTGCCCCCCGACCCCCGCCTTTTTTTAGACTTTCTTTCTCCGAGCAGTAATCTGGTGCATCTGGCTGGACACATAGGTGATCGACACAAAGTTTTGGTATTTTTGCAGATGCACCCATCTGAGTGCAATTTGAAATCAATGGCATTCACCACGACTTGCTTTCCAGGCAATGGAAGTGGCCCCTCTCCTTTCTTTTCAAATCACAGGCCTTAACGTTGTGTAAGCAGAAACTGATCAACTGTAGTCCCTGTGTAAGCGCGCAAACTACGATCGATTAGAAGCAACTGCATGCAGACCTCCACTTGTCAAATTGGCCAGGTCAATCGCCAATGGCAAGTGGCCACTTGGAAACCACATGCCATTGAATAGTACGTGCCTGTGCTCTTTTATGGCACTTCAACTCACGCTGCCCTCCCCTCTCTCTAAGTCAAGCACAACTTGGCGGCCCTCTACTTTTTCCAATTTTCCGTCTAGACTATCCTCTTCCATCTCCATTATTTCGTATCCTGCCTCATGGAATCGTCCGTCAGACCTCCTGTGGGGATATTGAATGCTAATGAGCCACCATTGTTCAGCCGACAGCCTTTTCTCCCGGAGAGGCGGCCAACGTTTTTTGCCCTCCCGACAATCTGAAACGGGAAAAAGAGAAATTAATGTTGGAGCACGAGCCAGGTGGGAAAGAAGAAGCTGGAAAGGGGCCGGGGGCGGATTGGTGTGTAGAGCATGGCAATGTCGGCTTGCCCTCAGTGACATTCGGGGAAAACATATGCTTCTTCTAGCAAGAAACTAATTTATGGATCATTGAGGGGGGAATTAAACTGGAGTTGACTGTGAATTTAAAGCTTTTCCCCATGTTGACAAGCGGATTCTTCATCACAATTTGGAAAACCAAACCTCCATTGAAGCACTGACGTCGGCTTTGAAACCTAATTTGAATGCTGAACTGCCTAAACCAGACTTGAACTCCTAACTTGCAGTAATTGTATTTTATTTATTGCATTCTATTTGTGATTGTATCTTATTTGTTTTAGCAGTGTCTGAAACTCATGACAAAAAGTTAGCGGACACCAAGGCAAACAACTCTGAAAAGTTGCCTGCCCCATTTTTCACAACTTGACACACAATAAGACGACTAATCACAAAAAAAACAAAATACATTGTTGCAAAGTATAAAGGATTTTTTTTAAAATTAAGTACCTACCACAAATTGTCCCTTGCTTCTTTATGGTAAATATCCCTTGCTGAAGATTTTGCCCCAGTTGTCGTTTGTCGTCATGGTGCACAATGCAATGTTTGTGTTGCGTTGTCTGCTCAAAGCCACATGGACTCCTCTTTCTAAGTGGCTTTCAAAACTCTCAAGTACACTTTTCAGTCACGGTATAGTCCGAAGCATGAAACAGGCTTCTGATTGACTGCTATTGTGTGTGTTTGAGAGTTTTGAAAGTCGCTCAGAAAGAGGAGTCCACGTGACTTGTCGCATTTTGCTTGTAGCTTTTGTTTTATTGAATCAAACTAACGTTTGATTGGAAAAAAAAAAAATATATATATATATATATTTATATTCTTCTTGAAGAAGTTGTCGGCCACCCGGGCTGAGATGTTTTGAAAGTTTTACGCCCAACATAAAAGTTGTACGCCCCGGGCCACCGGGCAGACGTTATTTCAAACACTGATTATAGTACCTATGCTTGTCTGTGACTGTAAAGTGTCCTTGAGAGCTTTGAAATGCGCTTAAAATGTAATGTATTATTATTATTATTATTATTATTATTATTATTATTATTATTCTGTCTCAAACCACTAAATAGAAACTTTGACTTCAAACCCCAATTTGAAACCTAATTCACAAACCATGAATTAAAACCCAAATTTCCAACCCTATTTGTCTGAAACCCCAACCTGGCCTTGAAATCAGACCTTCAAAGTTAAAAGCTAAGAGTCAAACACCGTCTTGAAACCCTAATTTCCAACCATAACTTCCAACGCAAACCTGCCTTATAGCTCCAATGTGAAACCCAAACTTCAACTGTAAACCTTAATTTGGAAACTGAATCCAGAATTCAAACCCTACATTGAAACCTTATCCCTGCCTTAAACCCCTAACTGTACCCTGAAATCCTCCTTTGAAACGTTACGAAACTCTTGTTTGAAATGGAAAACGCAAACCCTATTTTGAAACCACAATGTGAAACTTCATTTGCATTGAACGATGAAAGAACACGTTTTAACTTATCGCGTGTCGCTTTCTTAATAAATGTCGACACGGCAATGCGCTTGACACGCAGTCAGGGCCTCATTTACTTGCTCCCGCCTGCCACGTGACCGAGCGCCATACCACTACACCACTCAGGCCTGATGATAATAAATATGCCGGCAGCGCACTACCCACATTTTACCCCCCCGCTCTCCCCCAACTAATTTCCGAGAACCGTGCGAGATAAAGAGAGACAAAAATAAATGTGTCCATCTCTTCAGCAGCGTTCTACTTTCAAAATACAATCACAAAAGCGGCAAAACTGGCTTCAACCCGTTTTTTCGAAAACATAATCTGAAACCATCACCTTTCACTCTGGCTAATTTGAAACACTTACCCTGAATTGAAACTCTAAGCCTGGCGTGGAACCATGTTGTCATCCGCTTTATCGTCAAAGGGTCGCGGGGTGTGCTGGAGCCATAGCAGCTGTCTTTGGGCAGAAGGCGGGGGACACCCTGAATTGGTTGCCAGCCAATCACACTTACAATCACAGCTTTGGACAATTTGGAAGGAAACCGGGGTACCTGGAGAAAACCCATGCAGGAACGGCGAGAACTTGCAAATTCCACACTGGAAGGTCCATCCGAAGGCATGGCCTCTGTCCTGCGAGGCAGATGTCCTGACCAGTTCACCATTGTGCTGCCCTGGTTTGAAACCTTCAATTGAAACTATACATTTAGAACCACTCCCCTGATTTAAAATCTGAATTAAAAACCTTCACTGAAAAACATTGGACTGAAACCCAAAAGGACAATAACCTGTCGTTGTAAGCCCTAAACAATGTTTGAAACCTTAATTTGAAATCCTTCTTTGTCCAACCAAAGCAATCTTAAAAACCTTAATTTGACAACACAACATTGTTGACATCAGTTGAAATTTTAAACCTTGTTTGAAACCTGAAACTTTTAACCTTCCTCTGCAAGTTTAATTTGAAAACCCAGCCCTGGTTTAAAGCCATAACCATATGCGGAACCCCAAATTTGAAACCATTATTTCAACCTTGAATTCATGCTCGAAACCCTAACCCTGTATGCAATATAAACACTGGTCAACAGAAAATTACAATCACAGATGGCTTTATGTGTCCCTAAATGTACTGTGTTTTCTGGTGTATAAGGCGCACCTAAAGGCCTTAATTTCTTTGAAAGATGAACCTGCACCTTATACGCAGGTGCACCTTATACAGTATATGGAAAAGGTTTGAAAATACACAATTTATTGGGGGTGCGCTTTATACTCCAGTGCGCCTTATACAACGGAAAATACGGTATTTTGGATTATTTCAAATGTGCTTCTACTTTTTTCACACATCCATTAAAAAAAATATCTTTTTTTATTGTCTTTTTGAACAAATCCAAGTTTGGCGAAGTTGATTTGACCATGCTGTAAATTACAGCTTGACTGTTCAAAGAAAATCCACCTATTGCTGAAGCTTACCCTTAACACATTGACATGTAGAGTGTAAGACTACAATAAAAATGATATAATTATTATTGTTGTAGACAAAAGAAAGGATGAAATTATTTTTTTTTAATCCGTGATAAAAAATGTAACACAAATGTATAATGAAAACAGAATCTTGGGTTGGAAAGCCAAAAGTGAAGCAAGTGACCCCAAATGTCTTCAAAGGCCGGCATTGCGCCAAGTGGCGTTTGCAAGCAGAGTTACCGCAGGCGCTGTCTTCCTTTTAGGAAACGCGTTTGTGGTGAGCCTGGCACTGGCTGACCTTCTGGTTGCCGTGTACCCATATCCGCTGGTGCTGACGGCTATCTTCCACGACGGCTGGATCGCGGGATACCTGCACTGCCAGGTGAGAGGCATAAAAAGGGAAGAATGTCCTCAGAACAGGTGACGGCTCCTGAAATCTGGGCCTATTTCATTTTCCTTTTGCTTGAGCAGCAAAAGGTCATCTCGTGGAAGAGATTTAAATTATTCTGTCTGTCCCTAGATGTTGCGGGCACAATATATGCACAATGACACTTGAGCGTGGTGCATCGAAACACAAGTTTCATTTGTTTCGTGGCTACGCGCATCACACAGCGGTGTCAAACTCATTGTCAAACTCATTTTTTGCCGCGAGGCACATTATAGTTACGCCTTCCTCTCGAGGGCGGTTATGAATTTAGGAAAGACATTAGAATGTTCAATCCCATAGACATATTCCATACAGAGCGCGCAACAAATTAATGAATAACTAGTTTTCAAATCTGGAGCCAAGAATAATGAATAGTAATGAATGAATAGTATTGTGGTTTATGTACAAACATTTTAACATTTTGGTTCGGACTTTAGCAACCATCATGGAATTTCACAAGATTGATTTGCTTTCACGGGCCAAATAAAATGATGTGGCGGGTAATATTTGGCCCCCGGGCCTGGCATTTAACACCTGTGGTCGGAAAAGTGTTTACCATGGGAACTGGAAACCACCCCGGCGAAAGATAAAAACCACAAGGTAGCATTCGTGGCCCTGCTAGGGTTTTCTCAGTGGTGGGCCGTGGATTTCATCATTAGGCCTTCAGTAGTGCTATGCCTGAATCAATCCAGACTGAAAAGGCTACCATTAGCCAAGAAATAACTGACCGACCTTTCTTAATGATGTCTATTTTTTTCTTGAAAAGTCCGTCTTAAAAATGGCTTCAACAGTAAATCTCCAACCAAATCATTTCTTCTCCTCCTTCAGCCATTGTGAATTGACAAAACTGCTATTAAATCAACACACAAATGTATTTGCTTATGGAGATCACTACCGATACAGTGTGCAAGCTCTGGCCAGTATGCTCTCGTCACGAGCGGCTTGTGATCAGAGCATTTTTCGCAAACTATGTTTGGCTAGTGACTAGCCAATCATAGTTTTCGAAAACTCTCACATTGACCAACGCCTTCAAGAATCAGAATTAGAATCATCTTTATTGCCAAGTATGTAGAACACACAAAGAATTTGTCTCACTTGTATCATCGTAAGAAAAATTGGGGCATTATACAGTTCTATTTGGGTTACTGTTTAGAGAGGGAATGGCTAGGGGGAAGAAGCTGTTTAAATGTCTGCAGGATTTGGTGTTCATGGATCGGTAGCGCCAGCCTGAGGGTCGTAGCTGGAAAAGGTGGTGGGCAAGACACCCCTTTTGGGTTGCAAACTTGAAATCTGATAGGTTAGAGCAGGGGTGAGGAACCTATGGCTCGCCAGCCATATATTGCTCTTTTGATGATTGCATCTGGCTCGCCGATAAATACATTACACATATATATATATAAAACTACATATTCTTGCTTTTTCGCTGTTCATTTCCTGTTTGAGCTGTAGTTGGCAGAAAGCACGATTTTGATTGGATGATGCTCACCTAAGCTGGCTGTTGATGTTCAAAGAGCAATTTTGATTGGATGATACTGACCTAGGTGGCAGTTCATGTTGAAACAGGTAAATGCCCCCTTTTAGCCCGACGAGTAAAAAAAATGACGAGTATTGTACACTTCAGGTTGAAATGATTCACCTTTGTAGAAAGAAACAGTTGTGCCGTGATTCTAATTTGCAATGAAACAATATCATCAATGAAACGCTCACGACAGCAGAAAGAAAGTGTGGAAGCTAACGAGCCGTGTGCAAGCTAGCTAGCAGTAACTTTGCGTATGGACCCAGCAAGTTGACTTTCATTCCGATTGTTTGGCTGGATTTTTTAACCACTCATGAGGAACGGGAAACTATTCATATTACTGGCGAGTATTATCACAAACTTATTTTAAAGAATACATTCTGTGTGTGTGTGGCTCTCACTGCAAAACATTTCTAAATATTTTACTTTTATGGCTCTCTTAGTCAAAAAGGTTCCCGACCCCTGGGTTAGAGTCACAGTTCGATCGACACATTTGATGCGGACTGATTGTGAAGGCGTCCAGGTAGATTGGTCTCAAATGATGGCTGAAATGTGATTGGTTAAATGATTAAATCTGAAAACACACATCTGGAGGCAGCGCAAAAGGGGGAAAGTAATGAAAAGAAGCTGAAAGCCATTTTGGAATTATGTACTAAGAATTCATGGACAAAATCTAATTAATATCGGTCCGTGGTTCCAATATTTTTAGGCCAGTGGAGAAGGCTTTGCAGGCCTTGATGATCCACCACTGGATCATCAAGTGCGTAGCAGTTTGTTTAAAATACATGAGCCGCATTGATATCTGACAAATTTGAAACGAAGATTTACTTACACTTTAAGAATTTACTGACATTTTTTGCCTTCTGAGAGAGGAAAACACAACTTTGTCTTGAGACCCTAATTTCCTAACCCGTGCTTGAAACCTGATCTCTGCCTCGAAAACCCAATTTTAACCTAAGACTCGGAATGTGCAATTTGAAGGCCTCATTTGAAATCCCCTTCCCTTCCTATCAATTGATTGGTCGATCTCCCTCCGACAGGTGAGCGGCTTCCTGATGGGCCTGAGTGTGATCGGCTCCATCTTCAACATCACGGGCATCGCCATCAACCGCTACTGCTACATCTGCCACAGCCTGCGCTACGACCGTCTGTTTTCGGGCGCCAACACCGTATGTTACGTGGCGCTGGTTTGGGCGCTGACCGTGCTGGCCATCGTACCCAACTGGTTCGTGGAGTCGCTGCAGTACGACCCGCGCGTCTACTCGTGCACCTTCGCCCAGTCGGTGAGCTCGGCCTACACCATCGCCGTGGTCGTGGTCCACTTTGTGCTGCCCATCGCCATCGTCTGCTACTGCTACCTGCGCATCTGGATGCTGGTCATCCGCGTGAGGCGGCGCGTCAAACCCGACTCGCGGCCTAAGCTCAAGCCGCACGACCTGCGCAACTTCCTCACCATGTTTGTGGTCTTTGTGCTCTTCGCCGTGTGCTGGGCGCCGCTCAACCTCATCGGTCTGGCGGTGGCACTGGACTCGCGACTGGGCCGGGCCATACCCGAGTGGCTTTTCACCGCCAGCTACTTCATGGCCTACTTCAACAGTTGCCTCAACGCTGTCATCTACGGTGCGCTCAACCACAACTTCAGAAAGGAGTACAAGCGCATCATGCTCATTGTATTCAAGTTTCACTGTTGAGGGGGGTCAGGGGGGCTGCCGTTTGACCAGCAAAAGTCAAGCCTTTCAAATGGAAAAACCGACTGGGAAGATGGTGTCGCTCTTATTATTGTTAGTACCATCAAACTGTGCTGTGTTTTTTTTCTGGTTGACCCTCCCTGCCCAAACACAAGATGTTTAATCATGGCTGACAATGACATCTTCATCATCTCAGTTCAAAGTCCAGCATTGCAAAAGATGAAAAAAGGGGCTTTATTTCACAATGTTAAGTGAATGTTCATCGCTATCTGATGCTACCGCTAAGCACGCGTGAGAAATAGGAATTGACAAACATGCTCATTGGTTCGAGTAAAAATTGACAATTCATATTTAGGCATTCGGTATTGTTCCTTCATAAGCCACATAAGTCACATTCAGCATATCTGATTCTCTCCGTCTGATCTTGCCTTTGAGGATACTGGCAAAACTGAAATTTAATCCCACGAAAATTGATTATTACTTCTAATCATCACATGACGTTTTCAAGGGAAACATTTTTGTTTTTTTAATGTTGACTTCATTTTCCCACAAGGCTTACTCGTCCCATTCAGCACATGGAATGCTGCTTTCAATGAAACTGGAAAAGCTGAAAATTCCACTTGATATCGCTACTTAGCTATAAAAGATGATCAACTAAATTGGAGATCGGTGAAAAAAAATGTAAAAATTCACAGCCATAACAATCAAAACAATGCAGTATTACGGAGGGGTATCCAGCAAGCCTCACAAGTCACTTTTTCCATTTCACATGCTGCATTGAAGGAAAATATGAAAGTGGCATATTTTGTGCAATCCAGAGTCATGTAATGGAATCCAGCTTTTATACAGTTAATGGCAAATCAGAAGTTACTTTGTTGGCCGTCCGGGAATAGTTTTCTGTTCCATAAACTTCTTGTAGAAAACCCCCCAATTTTTCTTTCCAAGAATATGTTCTGTCGCTCCTCTCAAGTAATCATGGTTAAAGGATTTTGATTCATATTAGGTTTATGGGAAGTGAGCAAAGTAGTAAAATACACTTTTTCTGTCCATCTCAAACGGCGGCCATTTTGCCTCTTGCTGTAGACTGAAAATGACATTTCAGTTGCTCGGGCCTCATTTAACAACCAATCAAGGTTCAGCGTCGTAAAACAGTCTAGCCGTGATTGGCTGTTGCATGAGCCCTCAGCAACTACAGTATGCTGTTTCCACTTGAACAGAAAGTGGAAAAATTAAGTGTCCAAAGAATGTTGGATTTTGCTGTTTAAATTGTATTCCACATATATAATATGAGTCAGAATGACTTGCGCATAGAAAATATCCAGAACATTTGGGGGTTGACTTCTCTATTAAACATTGTCCACCTTTTCTTTCCTACCTCTGGGCGTGCCCCTAGGTGTTTTGATCCGATCAGCTTCTTCAAGAACAAAACCATTCAGAATTGCTGAGGTTTGCTTATGATCAATACCTCCTCCACAACCACCCACAACATGTGAGACGAATGACCCAGGTTGCACCACCACCTCCTCCTCGTTCGTCCGGCCTATTAATTAGTTCCAACTGCCATTTTATCAGTGAAATAACAAGGGGCAGACATTACTGACTCATCCGACGCGTACGCTAGCACACAAACGCACACACTTTACATTAGAATACGGTGACCACATCGCTGTGTTACATAAAATGTGAAGGGGGCGAGTTAATCATCAGCTTCAATTGTGTTTGTGCAAAAATGCCTTTTCAAAATTGTCAAAACAAGCCCCGTTCACAATGCATTGCAATTGCATGGAACTTTACCCAGGAACTAGGACCTTTTTGGGTACCGTTTAATAATGTAGTTCTAGGTTTTATGGAGGGCCAAAGAAAATCATCCGAGTATGGGTGGTAATTATCTGGAGAGACAGGAATCACTATTTGTGGTGGGTTCTGATTGGAGCTTAAAGACGGAAAGAGCTACAAATAGCAAGAATGTAAAGTTTTTCAAACTTGGAAATATGGTTATTCGCCCAAAAGAAGGTCCTGTGAGGAGAGCTTGTACTTTTGAACGGTCCAAGAAACTTACGCTATTATGGGACCGAAAAAGACCCCACCACAGGCTAGTGTTAAGCCGAAGAGGATACAAAAGAAAATTACGGTTGAGCAGAACAAGGAGATCATGGAAAAACATGAACGAAGTGTGCATTTGTGTGACTTAGCTGTCCCAGTATCATTACGCTAAGTCGACCATTTCGACAACTACCATAACAAAGGTAAATAAAACGACTATTATACAGTACAGTTTATTTCTTTAATTACAACACGATAACACATTTATTATACATAAAACAAGGTATATTTTGTGTAGTTTTAAGGCCTATTTAGTAGAAAATTGTGTTTTACAGGGACCTGGGAACGAATTATTCAAATTTTTAATGGTTTCTTATGGGAAATAAATGTTTGGCAGATGAACATTTCGCCATACACACACTTTCTGGGAACCAATTAAGTTCTTATCACTGTACATGCTTTTTAACAATTCCATTTATAACAAGTAACTATCAAAATAATATTTGAAGCAACTCTCTCAACACTGCTCACAACTATCTTGAGATCTTTACACTGCCTTACTTTTGCACTTTTCAATTAGTAGTGGGCAAATTCAAGCCGGATATTTTACACATTGTTTCTGCATTGCAGCCTAAGAAGAGCACAATAGCCACCTCCTATTAAAATGACACAATGTAGTATGTGCACACAATACACACTACGCACATTTGACAGACAATGAAGGCCAAATTGTTGGGAAATGAGTCATAAGCCATTTCGTCTTGTCTTCTTGTCGCCTTCAAATGACCTTGTGACAGCCATGTTGTCAAAAAGCCTCAAAAGATGGGAAATGATTAATTGCAGTCGGCGGTTCACTCAAGGAGCGTAGGCCGATTGAAAGTGGGGAGCGTCACATGACCTTTATGCACATAACCATGGAGAATGTTCCCACTTGAGTGTTTTAGTCACATTGTGATGAAGATGCAAATGGAGCTGAGCTAATAAAGACTTCACTGTGACACGCCTCTGTGCCACCTCTTGTGCTTTGACCTACCCCTCCAAATGACAATGACACTGTTAGCAGGCCGCATTGCATTGTAAGAGCTGCAGTTCAATTATGCCTCCACGAGTGGGAGCTACGCGAAAGGAAATAGAATACAATACAGCTTTATTGACATCATGCTTTCAAAACCACTCCTGCTGTAACAAAGTGTTTTAAAGAACATTTAGTGGCACTGCTGTAGAGGCTGAGTACACGCACTACTTCTACGAGAGGAATTGGAGTCGGTGGCTGCTGACAGTAGTTGTGAGACCTGTTGTGGCTCAGCATTACTTCACATATAGTGCGCACAGTGACGTGCGGTGAGGTCCATGGCTGGTGAGGCACTGATGTCGTCACAGTCAGATTTACAAACGTATGAACTCCACAGAGTAGCTTATTCACCATTTGATTGGCAACAGTTAACGTGTTTTGTTTAATATGTCATGTCAGCATTCTTTATATACTGTATACAAACTAGCATAGAAAAAAGAATAAAGCACGTTATTATCGTGTTACCTTTACTTATAAATGAAGTCCATGCGCTGCTCCTTCTGAAGAAAGGCATTGATAACTTCTCTGTAGAAGCCTTCCTTATCTTTCTTCAGTTTTAAAAGTGTCTGTCTCAATGGAGATCACTGCCAGTGAAGAAAGTCCTTGATCAGTCCTCTTCCGACTATGTTTTGAGTCTTTTCAGTACTGAGAATGACTGATGCTGTAGTAGCTGTAGTAGCTGAAACAATGAGCACGAGCTGGAGCAACTTTGTCGCTTCAGGAATAGTTTCAATGAGATCCTTCTTGGCCAAAAAGCTGAGAAGCTGTCCAGGAGATTTACATAAATCCCTCACCGTTTGTGAGCTATACAGTCCGGTGTTGGTCTTCCTTTAATTATTATCTCCTGCTTCGATTGAAAGTCCAGTTCAGAAAAGTATTTCAATTTCGATATGTAATCCACCATTCTGAAAATAAAGCCAAGCAACATGAAAAAAATGACTGGATGGTTGCACTTAACTTGCTAACTGTTTACTGCAGCTTGCTGTCACTAATTGTATTATTCTGCAGCCGAGGATTTGCAAGAAGAATCTCCGGAATCACCAGCGCCCCGTCATGATGCAGGAGAACTGTGTGCCTCACCTATGCATACAGTTTTGATATAAAATAAAATAAACACTGTTTCGGCTTTTCCCTTGACGGGGTCGCCACAGCAAATCAGTGTCCTCCATCTTGAGAGGTTTGATCCGTAATACTGCATTGTTTGATACATGCTTGCCATCATACCCTTCCTGAAGGGTATGATTTTTGAGCTTAGTCTCCTTTGAGAAAAGAGAAAACTAGGAAGCAGGTGGTCACATTGTTTGGATTTTAGTACACCATTAAGTGCCTTCTTTGTGTCCACTGAATTATACCAATACTGTGCAGATGTCACTTTAACAGTCTTGGAAGGTGAACGCGCTTCACTACAGTATGTGGAACCATGCAATCAATCTATTGCAAGTGTGCGTGCATGCGTATGACATTTCTGCGTGTGAATCTTTAATCTTCTGTTCACGTCAGCACTGCTTTATATTCAGCATACGTCCCTTTCTTTGAAATCCAACACAAAGTCAGCATACAAAACTAATTGCACGTGAACCACTTTCACGCTGGAACCTTTACAGACATCAAAGCCTTAACGGCTGGAGCATTTTGAAGCCTGCACATCTCACAGAATCATGCGAGGCGAGATAATACATCGACTGCGCATGATTTCACACAGTAAATCAGCATCCCGCATTTGGATCATCGGCGTCTGCTGTGACATGTTAAATTGTTGTTTTCGCGTTTATGTGATCTGACAGCCATCATTGCTTTCAACACACCAGCACAAAGGAAGTGAGGGGGAAAAATGTGACATAGATGGGAAAAAGGAACATGGTTTGAGTTTAATTCATTCTGAGAACATGTTCAACTTGCTTGTACTGTATTTTTTCCAATTTTCCCCGATGAAATTAATTGAGGCACCAATTTAGGTGAGGCACATCATTGCGAGAAGGGCAAGAGTGTAGCCATTCCAAATCCCTTCTAAAATTTTGTGCTCGCTCAAATACCCTTAAAACTTACGTTTTTGCCATGCGATGCACTGCCTCGTTGAAGTTGTGTGTGTGTGTGTGTGTGTGTGTGTGTGTGTGTGTGTGTGTGTGTGTGTGTGTGTGTGTGTGTGTGTGTGTGTGTGTGTGTGTGTGTGTGTGAGATTTACCGTCCTCCTGAGCCGTGTGATGCCTTTCTCAAGGAATTTTCTAAATTTGTGGCTGACCCGGTGACTCGCGGAGGTACGACACAAATTGTGTGAGATTTTAATATTCAAATGAATCTCCTGTTGGAAAATTTACCGTGCCGTTTCAGATAATAATTGATGCATTTGTTTTTCACGCAGATAATAGACGGCGAGGACCACACAAATGGCAACACTATCGATCGGCCTAGATGCTACCATTGTCTACCACTGCTATGTCTGACCATTACTTTATGAAATTTGAAGTCTTAGCTCAAGGCCATCATCCTGACCACAATCAACTTGATAGCAGATCATTTGGGACCAGATTTAAGAGCATGGTACGGATATCAAAAACCTTGTTCATCGGGCTCAGGATTGTCTGACAACTCTGCTCTCATTTTCAAACATTATCACTTGAAAGTGTTACGAAACTCAACGTGTGTGCTCGAACCACTTCCTGCACTGGACCAACAGCATTAAGACTGGACTGCTGTTATTTGACCCCTTCTAAAATCGTAAACCATTTGCCGACATTATGCAATCAAAGACAGCAGAAGACTATACAAAAAACAGCAAAGAACGTAATTGTGGCTTTGCTTCTTTTGTTAGATTTTACCCCCCCCCCCCCCCACACACACACACACACATACGATAAATGTTTGTGTGAACTCAAAAGTTGTTAGAAATTCTTAAAATACATTTAAAAAACGTAAAATGCTGCTTAATCTTCAATGTCCTTTACTGTTGGCTGGGAAGCTCGTGTGGAACTCAAAAGAGTGCATTTGTCTGCCAGAATAAATGACTTAAAACATGCAGTTTCACCGTTGACAGTTTTATTACACTTGATGCGATTTATGGTCACGATGTGAATAAATTAAATGTTTCTAAACCCCTTTGTCGCAGAGCAGCGCAGGCCAGGTATAATCAGGGTGTTTTTGTCCCAGTTTTGTCCCTTTCCAACAGCAGCTAAGATTGCTTTTATCTTTTAGTCGGAGGTCTGTTAAGAATGGTCGAGTCATATCTGACTGAATTGAATGTTGCCAATCCAAGAAGCGCCCTGATTGATAAAAATGCTCTAAATTAAATAAAACATGTTCTACTGGATATTTTCTTTGAATCAAAGTGGTTTTCCCCCAAAGGAAATATTTAGCAAAGCAAACATTTCCTTGTTGACATTACCAATTTGCGGCCTTTTTCGAAAATACTCCCTCTATCGAGGAGCGACTTCTTGATCATTAACATAACAAAATCTTTTTTCGTGAACACACACAATAGGACCAAAACATTCCAATGCCTGATTTTCTATCCATAAACGTGCAGCATCTGTCACAGACATTGAATGTTTTAAAATGTTACAAATCATTATGTGTGTACCAAATTTAAGATGCGTGGCGTAATCCAGCATGTGGTCTGTTGTCTTCTTTTAAACTCAATCAATATAAATAACAACATAAGAAAATATGGTTCCGACTTTGAATATATATTAGCAGAGATGGGGATTGTCAGCCCGTCAAGCATAGTCGGCGAGCTGTCATCAGTATTTCAAGGCAGGCCAGTACATCCGAGTTGTCGACGATAGGCAAACGGCATTGAGTATCGATTTTCGGTCATTACACTGCGCACAACTGACACCCAGCCAAATATAGAATAAATAAAAAAATTAAACGCTGTTGTATACCTTTGAGTTGTACACGCCTAACACGTGACCCGTGTTGGTTTTAAGTCACCAATCAATGCTGTCCAGGTGTGTGTTGTTTTTCTTTTTTTTCTCTATTTGGCTGCATGGGACATAGAAATCACACTTGATGCCGATGGCTGGCGCTGATGACGGATGACCTGGGCCCTCCTGGGTCAGCCTGAAATATTGACAGAAACGGTGACGGCTTGAAAGATATTGCGCCAGTATGACGGTGTGTACTACACATACGGATGATGAGTTGTGAATGACAATTCGTTTTGATTAATTCCACTTTTGACAAACAATCTCAAAAGATTAGTTAAAAATATTTTGTTTAGTAACACACAATACAATGCAAAATTGGACAGAATTAAAAAAAAAAGGATGTTTAAGCACAAAAAGAGCTGATAGAAAATTGGTCCTTGCAGTGTTGGCTTTGATTTGACTTTCTTTGGGTTTATTTGAATAATACACCAGTGGCTACGTGAAACCTAAAACACACACAGGGTCTAATCTTAAAAATCCCCTGATCTACCTTGACATCCTTCTCCATCCCCTCAACTCAACTGAGTAATAAAGTTTGGAGAAGCCAACAAGGCGATGTTACAAGTTGTATTGAGTCAACGGGTGAAATTTGGTTGAAAAGGCAGCGAGATCATCATTGTAATTTTTCAAATCTGGGAATTGCAAATGCATGCTCAAATGCACTTTTTGATGTCAAGTGAAGTTGCTCCATCCGCTACTCACATAAAGTTAGGGATGTTTGGCTTTCAGGTGATTTTTTTTTTTAATTTATGTTAAACATTCGAACCACAGTCATAGATACAGGGTGACCCAAAAAGATGCGTACTCATGAAAAATTCAAGTGCGGCTTTGATTAAAAAACTATTTATTTCAAATTACAAGCATATATTATTCAGTTTATGGAAGACCATTTACCAGAGTTTCAGCTATTTCTGTCGATTTTTAGTCAATTTATGGCTTTCCCAAGATGTGTTCCAAATGTCCACCATTTCGTTGCAAGCAATCCTGTACTCGTCTGACAAAGTTGTCAATCACTTTTATACACTCCTCTGTCAGGAAGACCCAAAAAGATGCATCCTACTGAGTCCGTCACTGCAGCAATGTTTTCTCCCGAATTATTAACAAGGTTGAAAGGAGGTCAACTCAAGTTCACCTGGAAAGTTTTGAATGCAGTTAAGGCTCATCCTGAAATTTCACCTGAAAGCCAAATATCCCGAACAGGTTGTGAGTAGGCTAAGTGTCAACTTAATGATAGAAAATAATGTATATAACTGTGTTCAGAAAATGAACACTGGTTTAAATATCAAAATGGTCGCGGTTAAAAAAAAATTCAAAGCACAACTTGCATTTCCAACTTTAAAATGCACATTAGATTGTTGATTCCTATCATCTTTACATCCATTTTCTATGCGGTTTTACTGCATAGGGCAAAAAAATAAAAGTGCTACTTTGATTTTGTTCATCAGGTGCTGGTCAAAAATATAAATAATACCAGTAAACCCACTGAGCGGCAAACATTACGGAGTGTTTGCGAGAGTAGCAGATATTGACTCTTTTTGTCTGAGCTCGTTCAAGGTCACAAAGATGGTCACCAGATGGTTGACAACGGTCTTAATCATTGCGGAGAGATTTTTTTCTTATCTCAAGGAAATCTTGACCATGTTTACATGTAAAACGGATGAAAAATTTTACAATGTTGGCAAACATTTGGTGAACGTGTGAGGAATGTGGAACGAACCCTGACAATGAAGCAACATGCGCTACAATGGGATATTGGCTTCAAAGTAAAATCCAGGTTCTAAAAAGCATGCCAGTACATTGCACGGAAAAATGTTGAGGTCGTTTGACTAAATGTCAACAAACTCAAAATGTAAAAAAATAACAAGTAACTACCTGACGGGACTGAGTAGCGTACGACATGGTGGAAACGCACATGCACTACGGTGATGAAGAATAAAAATGTCTCGCCCTCCAAAAAAAGTCTTGGCGCTGTAGCTACTGGAGCTCACGTTTGAGCGAGTTGCGAGCAACGATCTGCTCGATGGCCACGTATGTGCCGGCCAGGAAGCCCACCAGGCCCACAAAGCTGATAACCAGGTTCTTGGCGAGCGACGCTGGAGACAAACCCTCGCCGTGGAAGGTGAGCACCTGCAGGATGGGTGGGAATATGAGTGCCAAGAAGCTGCTGCTGACAGAGCCCACCAGCGAGATGACCAGATCCAGCTCTGGGATCAGGATGGCGAGAGTACCTGTTGATGACAACAACGCAGGAAACATGTTCGCAATGTTCACTGTGTTGTGTGTTGCTCACACTCACAAACCTGTTTGCATGTACACAGATTACCGTATTTTCCGGTTTATAAGGCGCACCCAAAAGCCTTTATTTTTTTCAAAAGATGACCCTGCACCTTATATGCCAGTGTGCCATATATGTGAAGTCATATTAAGCCACAACAGGTCTCGCAACTACTGTCAGCAGCCACCAATTACATATCCCTGTAGAGGAAGTAGTGCTTAACCCCAGCCTACACCGTAGCACCTTAAAATGTGGTGTGCCTTATATTTGGAAAACTCATATATAGTGATACCTCGGCTTACGAACGCCTTGGCGGATGAACTTTTCGACTTACGAACGTTAAATTCTAAGAATTTAATCTTGGCATATGAACTATTTTTCGGGATACACACGGAGCGCCACAATGAGTGATGTGTCGTTCTTGAACGAGCCTGTTCTCCTCACCGGGAAATGGCAGCTGACTTTTTTTGTCCTCTATTCCCCGCCCCCAGTCTTTGGTTAAAACCGCACGTAATTGGTCAAAAATGCAATAGTGAGTTGGGGGGGTTACAGAAACACAGAGCTGCAAATAAAAATAGATAGGCAGACGACAGAGAGAGAGAGAAAATGGATAGAAAACAGTGACATTTGGACTCGTTTTAACTTTATTTATAATTCAAAGGCAGAGTGTAGACTGTGAGGTTAAAATATCCCATCAATCAGGCTCCACAAATAACCCGCACAAGCCATTTGTACACTTGATGCAAACTGCTCTCAACCCAGCTAAACGGAACACAATTAATGAGGAACTAGGTAAAATTATCGCAGAGAAAGCACGACAACTTCACTCAGATATCGTCAAGAGGCAACTTGGAAGTTCGTCATCCATTGATGATTTCAAGGCTAGCCACGGATGGTTCAAGAACTAAGCGTCGTACAGGGATTCATTGTGTCATTCGTCATGGTGAGGCAGCCAGTTCTTACGATAAAGCTGCCAAAGCTTACAAGGAATCATTCCTCAAGATGGTGGAAGAAGAAGGCTACGTTCCTCATCAAGTGTTTAATGCTGATGAAACCGGCCACCCCATTCCATCAAGCCATCAACGACCATCACAAAGGTAAATAAAAGAACTTTATGATACAGTACAGTTTATTTCTTTAATTACAATACCATAGCACATTTATTATACATAAAATAAGGTGTATTTTGTGTAGTTTTAAGGCTTACAAAATTAGAAAGTTGAAAATTGTGTTTATGGGGACCTGGGAACGGATTATTCTCATTTTAATGGTTTCCTATGGGAAATTAATGTTTGGGATACACACTTTTCGCCTTACACACTCTGTCTGGGAACCAATTCAGTTCATAAGCCAAGGTATCACTGTATTACTGTATTTATATATTACATTTAGAGAACTTTTTTTCATTCACTGAAGGTGCGCCTTATAGTCCGTTGCGCCTTATACATGGAAAAAAGTTTGAAAATACACCATTTATTAGGGGTGCACCTTATACTTCGGTACGCCTTATACACCAGAAAATACGGTAGTCACAACACATACTGAAACTTCCGTCATTTTTTTTTTCTCAATCAGGTCTAAATTTTCACATTAATTTTATTAGATTTTATTTACAATATATTTTAAATCATTATATATATATATATATTATATTTAAATCATTATATTGTGTCATGTACTGTATGTTTCATGGTCTGTGTGTGTGGGTTCCTGCCAAATAAGTGTCATGATCTGGTTGGCGACCAACGGGGGGCGCTGTCGGCTCCGCCTGCACCTGCACAGGTGCTGGTCGTCCCGATCAGATTGGCGACCAACGGGTAGCGACGTCAGCCCTGCCTGCAGCCTCGCAGGTGGTGGTCGTTTAATCACTGACACTTAAAAGGACACCCGGCACGACCATCCGGTGTCAGTTCATTGTTTCAGTGCTTGTTTGCTGCATGCTGTGCATGTGTTTGTTTAACCTTGGCGGACTTTCACTTTTGGTCTCTTCTTTTGATACTTTGTATTTTTTTTCATTCAGATGATTTTGATGTTTTACATTTTATTCCTGCTGACCTTTATTTTAATACAATTTGTCAAACAACCTCCTGCTCCCTCCTGCCTGCTTTTTGGGATCCGCACCCGCCATCACCACCCCGCAAACCGTGACAATAAGAAAGTGATTTTCAGCAGCCAAAAATGTTCAGAGACTTGGTCTAGTCAGCATCTGAAGTAGGTAATGGCCTGAAACGGTGGGACAGAAGCAGGCCATGGTGGCACAATAACTGGAATTGAAAAATGTTCTATTTGAAAGTTGCGGTGTCAAGTCCCAAATGGAGAAAATCTGTGTGCTCGGCGACGGTACTCGTGTATTGTTTGCGCGTGAAGGCGAGGGCGTCAGTGGAGAGTTTGTTGAGCGCGCGGTCAGGACAAACCATCTATGATTTGGCGGAATTTAACACAAGTAGGTGTTATTGAGCTTGAATATTTCGTTGTGTAATAATATGTTTTGAATGTTGAAAGTGATTCAATTTTTCAATAAATGTTGATTTCTTTAACTTTGCCCCTTCAATGAAAACTTATTAAAAACAGACGCAATCTTGATAAATCATAGTGCATATGTTATTTTAATCTATTTCCATTTCCTCCTCCAAGTATCTGCGAAATAGTATGTAAGGGCCATATTCCTTGAGACAAATTTATTAACTGATCAGGGATATTTTTCACATTTGAAAGACAGTTACTAAATTGGGTTGTAGTGTTCTTACTGTGCTATGCGGTTTGTACACACTACATTTAAAGGACAACCGGCACCATTTTTTTTTGTTTCCCACTGACATCAGAAAAACGTTTTATACAATCTAAAATACCCAAATCAGGCAGGCTGATATTTTTAGTTAAATGAAAAACATCAATAAAAATGATTTCAAAATGAATCCGGAAATGGCCAGTTTCAGAAGGTCCCACCCCCTTCTTCGTGACGTCATGCCAAGACGTCTTGCCTTGCTCGAGAATCAAAACAATGGCTTCAGATTCGGAGAATATGTTTTCTTGTTACTCATCCAGTTATGAATATGATTCAAATAGTTCTGAAGAGGAAAGCATAAATGTTTGCAATTGATTCAAGGAGTCCTCCCATATCAATTCGAGACGTCAATGACAGCAATGTAGCACCCAGAAAATGCAGAAGATTGCGCCCAAGCTCCGTTGGAAATGGGCTGATTTGTCAGCTGGGAATTCGTGTCAGCGAATATCAAATAGTTGTCTTGGTGCAACACACAACGATTCACCATGGCGTTATTTATGTGTTTTCCTTCTAATTTCGCCATCAACACGAAGTTTTCAGACCAAACAAAGTACCCAAAATGCATTATGTGTCGCTTTCTCGGTCATGGGCGGTCCAAACGCGACGTCACATGGGGATCGTCATCAACTCGAAAACAAGACTTCATGAATATTCATCGCAAGTCTTAAAACGTAAACTATAGCTATATGCTGTGGAATCTTTGTAAAATACGCTCAGTCGAAGTCATTTGAAGTGATTTTATAAATTATGGACATAACTTGTCAGGAGGCGTCGGTTGTCCTTTAATGCTTTAGGTTTAGTATTTCCGGCCCAAACACTCCCTCCAAATGCTCCTGGCCTGGCCCCTCTGTCAAATTTTAGAACCCAATGCGGCCCGCGAGTCAAATAGTTTGCCCACCCCTGGTCTACACCAAAGGACTTCTTTGGCAGATGAACTCACGCCTCGTGCATTGTGAATTGAGTTCCATATAGGGCGGGGAGTACCAGTAGGGTTAATTGGTACACTATTGCCCAGATTCTGATTCAATAGTTATTGATAACTGATTAGATATATTTATATGTTGATCCAATATTGCCCAGGCCCAAAGACAAGATTCATTGTAATTCAAGTGCAAAAATAAATTGTGGGAAGAATACAAGTTTTCTGATTCTGATAAAGACAAGATGTTTGCTTTTTCATGCCCACTCGAATGCCCATTCAAAACACATCCAATTTAGGTACAGCCTGAATAAAATCTACCTGCGTAGGTATATGTCTGTTGAAGGTTGAGGTTTGGATTGAATAGGACTACAAGTGAATTTGCATCTTGTTTATTACCATGGTGACAAGTACAGAATATACGTTCTAACAAAGACGCTTTTGAACACAATCAATGGCAGCCTGCTGGCGAATTAACCCAAGGGCCAACGCCAAGGTTGACTTTCATGTGACAGCAAGCAAAGCCGTCATTCAGCTATGGAAGGGTGCTCTTTAAAAATCATTTAAGACTTTTCAATCTCTTCAATCCAGACGGGAGAAGAGGGTGCTGGGGAATTGGGGACCAGGTCTATCTCAGGAGATGAAGCCCTGCTTTCAAGTCAAAGTGCTAAAATGTATGAGTGTGGCTAAAAGGCTCAGTCGACGTTCCCCCAGAGGCAACAATGGCACCATTGGTCCATGCAAGTGAGTTTGATGGTACAGACACAAAAAAGAAAAAGAATCACAGATTTTCTCTATTCTCCGACAACCTCATAAACAATGCTAATTGTTTATGATGTAACACTAATATATGAATGACTCTACGAAAGTCACAGACATCTTGCAGACGATTCCTGGTTGAGATAGCTGGTGAAAGCTAATGCTGTCTGTAAAAAAATGTCTACGTAAGATAGAGGTGTGCTGTGGAGAGTATGTTACATGCATGTAAATTACAGGTGCACTGTGGTTGCGTGAAGCGAATGAAGCGAATACTGACGCCGTATGGACAACAATGTGAACAAAAAGCAGAAATGTGCTGTGATCATCCTAGCTAGCGAGTGCAAAGGTAAACGACTCAAAAATAAGAATGTTCTTCATTAAAAAAACATCTCTGGAACAAATTTCAGAGAACCTTTTGACTGGTCTTCACTAACTTCCAGAAAAAATGATGATGGTGATGGACGCATGACAGATAAAACAATAGCAATCAATCAAAAAAAAAAAAAAAAACTGAAATGATCCGTCTGGTCATAAGACATCAATAGACTGATGAATGACATACATATTTGCCTTCAGACAGTAAGAGAAAATTGATCGTTTGCTGCAAATGTCCAATGAATGTTTACGTCATGCTTGTTATAATCAATCTGGGGGTGACATGACATGAGCAACGATAAGACAAATGATGAAAAAAACCACCAGACAAAAGGGAAGATGGCACTGATGGGCACTGTGGCCTCTTTTACAGAAACAATTGGAGCATCATAGTCAAATATCGGTATATAAGTCACAGTGACCGTGCAAAATATGTGCACTTCCCAAAGCAATATTTTTCAGTCTTCTTTTCCCTTCAAGGGTTCGCCACAGCAATATTTTTCAGTAAAAAATAAAACACCATCCATCAATCCATCCCTCCATCATCCATACTCTCTACAACTTTGTGCCAGTTTTTAATTATGGCCCGCTTTGAATTTGGCACCAGATGAAAACATTGAGGTTGGTTTTGCACTGCATAGTGTCCTGCCTAGTGTAGTGAAGTGTATATAAAAAAGTAAATCTGAGCTGATCCAAAGCTTGTGTGAAGAACTGCGACAAATGCATTTTGGTCCTTGATTTTTATTAGTTATATTCATAAACAATGTAAGTTGTATGGCAAATGTAAAGTTTGTTTTATATTGCAACTGTTGGAAAACACTAGGCCACACTGGTTAATTCGTTAATTATTTAGCCCCAGTTGAGTACCTGGACTCCGAAACACATAATGAAACCAAGTAGTCAAACAAGTAACTGTGGTTACACCCCTCAGGACGATGTGGTGAGATAGTTGCACTGAACCGGCATAGAACACAAAAGCACATTGTCACAAAACATACTGAACTTGCGTCTTTTTTTTCTCAATCAGGTCTAAGTCTTCAACATCACATTTGTAGAAATAGCAAGGCGGTCAAAGAAACAAGGGCCCTAAGAATAGCTAGAGGGGGAAAACAAATAAAATCAATTGACTTCATATTGGATGAGGTGTCTGCTGTCAAGATCCAATAGAAACAATTGTTGGAGTTGCTTTGTGAAATGGCTCCGCCTCAGGAATGAATCAAAGGATAAACACTTTGCAGACCAGAAAAGTAAACTTGAGGACTTGGAGCAATACTCGAAAAATGAAGTACTTGTCATCAGAATATACATGACGTCCAGGTTCCATGCGCATGGGGTGACCGCAGGCACCGGGTCAGACACTACCGAGCTGAAGCAAAAGCTGGCTGCTTTTCTCCAAAACAGAAGGTCTGAGTTAGAGGTGCAAAACATTGTGCCTTGGCGCCACCCCTAACGTTTATGAAATGAATGACATCTCCCTTGATGTGTAAAACATTTTTTTTTTTGGGGGGGGGGGACCTGATGGTAGCCCAGTGGAATCTCAAACTGAGGCCATGTACTGTAACTTGGGGTCCGAACATACAAAAATGAAATATTCTCTGCAATTTTATCTTAACTGCTTCAGAGGATTGGAAACAGAGACGAAACTTAAAATCCAAACCATCAGGAGGTGAACCAGCTCATAGTAAAGTTAAAGGTGGACAAATGTCTCAAAAGCGGAATGCTGGGAACATGACAGCCCCATCGAGCGGCGGCATGGGGATCCCCCGCGGCAGGCTACCTTTGCTCGCAAAACATTCTCCCGTCCTTTCTAGTTGATGTCAACAACTCAAGAGTGCACGCAAGCCCCGCTAGAGAACAAAGTGATGCAACGACAATGCACACCCAGCTCAAAACGCTGTAAGAACAGGGCATTATATGCACTGTATTGTTGAATTTATAGCCATCATGGAAGTCACCTTATAATTCACCCTTCTCTCTCATCACTCAAGTACAGTTGGCAATCATTTCCATTTCATGAAATTGCCTTATTTCCTCAAATTGCTGACTGTGTCTGCCATTTAAAGGACAACCGACGTCATTTATTTTGTTTCCTAACTGACATCAGAAAAACGTTTTATAGCATCTAAAATACCCAAAACACGCAGTATGATATTTTTATTCAAATGCAAAACACCAATAAAAATGACTTAAAGTGTCCAAAATCTGCAAAAAAAATTGAGCTGCAAATTGGCCATTTTCAGAAAGCCCTGCCCCCAGTTCGTGACATCACCCCAAGACGTCTTGCATTGCTGGAGAATCAAAACAATGGCTTCAGATTCAGAGAATATGCTTTCTTGTTATACATCCAGTTATGAATATGATTCAAACAGTTCTGAAGAGGAAAGCATACATTTTTGCAATCGCTTAAAGAATTTATTCCGTGCCATTTTGAGGCAACATTGGGGGTAAATGTCTCACCCAAAAGGAGGCAGAAGAAAATGGTGAACTCTTGTAGACATGACAGTGTATTGCGTTTCCACAGGCTGATAAATTCCTTATATGGAGCTTGGACGCCCTCTTCTGGCGCAACATGAGGTTTTCAGACAAAACAAGCATTGACGTGATGGAAGGACTGCTACAATGTGTCCTTTTTTTCGGTCAGGGGCGTTCGTTCAGTGACGTCACGTACGGACTCGTCACCAACTAAAAAACAAGACTTCCTGAATATTCAGCGCGAGTCTTAAAACGTAAAATATAGCTATATGCGGTGGAATCTTTGTAAAATACGCTCAGTAGAAGTCATTTGAAGCCATTTTACAAATTATGGACACAACTTGTCCGGAGTCGTCGGTTGTCCACAACCGACGTCACTTTTTTGTTTTTTAACTGACACCAGAAAAACGATTTATAGCATCTAAAATACCCAAAAGACGCAGTATAATGTTTTTAATCAAATGCAAAACACCAATAAAAATGACTTAAAGTGTCCAAAATCTGCAAAAAATTGAGCTGCGAATTGGGCATTTTCAGAAAGTCCCGCCCCCAGTTCGTGACGTCACGCCAAGACGTCTTGCATTGCTGGAGAATAAAAACAATGCCTTCAGATTCGGATAACATGCTTTCTTTTTACACATCCAGTTATGAATATGATTCAAATAGTTGTGAAGAGGAAACCATACATGTTTGCAATCGATTAAAAAATTTATTCCGTGTCATTTTGAGGCAAACGGGCGGGGGGAATGTCTCACCCAAAAAGAGGCAATAAAATGGCCAACGAGCTGTGAGGAATGAATCAGCCTGTTTCCACAGGCTGATATATTCCTTCAATGGAGCTTGGACTCCCTCTGCTGGCAGCTTTTGGATGTAACACACAGTGTTAAAAAAAAACAGTACAGCAAAATACATTGACGTGATGGAAAGACGCTACAATGCATCTTTTTTACGGTCAGGAGGCGGTCCTTTTCTGACGTCACGCGAGGACTCGTCACCAACTCAAAAAGACTTCCTGAATGTTCAGAGCGAGTCTTAAAATGTAAAATATAGAAATATGCGGTGGAATCTTATTAAAATACGCCCAGTAGAAGTCATTTGAAGCCATTTTACAAATTATGGACACAACTTGTCCGGAGACGTCGGTTGTCAATGAATGGCTCCTGCATATAGACGCATGCCTTGTCCCATCGGCAACGTCATGATCCCAGATCAGAGACACTTTTGGTCATGTTCATTGAGTTTACGTCTGAGTCTACTCTGTTGCAGGGCAAAAGAGAGACCCCAACTACACAGAAGTAACGGTTCCGTGTGTATTTTCCGGCAGTCTGAACATCCTGTGGGCCTGCACTCTTTGTCACAGGTCAGCCTTGGTACAATGACAAACAATGATGTGCAAGTGGTCTTCACCCACTACACATAACTACCAACGAGATTATCAGCAAGGTGTGGGCCCCACCAGGCCCATCCTCATTGTCCGACCAACCCCTTAAGTATTTTTGAAGTCAAACTAAAACCTCAAATGTTTTTTGTGTGCGCATGATGCAAGCAAACAAGCAAAAGCACAGACCAGTATATTCAGTGTTGCAAACCTAGCATTTGTTAATAAAGAAACTTGACACGCAGAGTATTCATCATGTTAGCAATGATGAAGTCAAAGACGGCGTTTGCGATGCAGAAAACAATTGTTTTTTATTCAGTCTCACTGTATGCATTCGTTTGCAAAAGCAACTCTCCCTGTTCCAACCCCAAAACTATCCTTCTCAATTCCACATTCAACCTACAACAGAGCTAATTAAATCATGGGCTGCCAATGGAATGACCTGCAGACGTGAAGTGGTGCATGTATGCATTTATACCTTTTTATTGGCTCATCAGCATGAATGTCGGCGTGAGTCGCGATAAGGTCCAAACGTGGCTTAATGAACAAAGGTGTGCGCAAGTCGGCGCCGGGGATTCCGCTGCAGATTTGCCCTTGACTGTCTCGCTACAATTTCCCTAATGGATGTTTATCAAGAGAAGGTGGAGTGTGCATTTAGTAAGCAAGCAATTTTGTCATTACTTAGAGGTCTACATGAAATCCTCTCTTGAGAATAATTAAAATGTTTACTTTTTTATTGAAACTGTTCAAGAGGGAGAGATTTAAATTGAGCAAACAAGATCACTAGTGTGATACAAGTCATGCGTGAGCAAACACAGCGACTTTGTCTCGTTCCCTGCATGACAGTGGATACAACAGAGGTGTTAGTCAAGGAAAAGGTGCATGTAGAGGTGTCCTCAACTTTGACTTAAAATGAGTTGAGGTGAATTCTTTACAAAGCGTGTAAATAAGGGGGATTTTGTTGGTTAACATATTTAATCAAGTTGTAACAACTGGACATTTTCGGACATTTAATGAAATCATGTAGGGGATGGAAAATGGACTTGACTCGGTTGAGACACACCAGTTTTGAAGGCTGTGTGATGTTGTACCAACAGTCCAAGCTGTGGAGCTGAGGGGCACTAGCGAGACTGGACCTGGCTGGGAGGACGTGTGCCAGAGCATGTGTGTTTGAGCAGCCCAGCCCAATGGGAGACAGAAAGACAGACCGACAAAAGTGGAGCTTTTCCGATGTATTTCTGTACTGTACAAGTGTGCAAACTGCACAGGAACCTTTTCTGACCAGGACATTTGTGTTACCAGGAACTCAAAATTTGTGATCTTGTTGACGGAAAAGAGATGACGGGGTGTTTTGCTGCTCTTCTGCCCTTTGTGTGGGCGCCATACAATTAATGATCGATCATAAAAACCTCACAACTAGCGACACAATTTAATAAGTACTCACATGTAAAAATGACAAGGATGGTGCGGAGGACCAGATCAACGGCCCTTTCCCAATGCTCTGACACGCGGGCTGTGGCCGACGGGATAAGGATCTCCGCGGGGACGTAGAACTGCAAAGCGAACGTGATGAAGATGCCAAAGCAGTAGAGCAACTTAACAGCCTGGTAAGTCCTGGATGAAGATAAGGGAGGAGGAAGAAAGTAAGCACCGGTGTAGCACAGGACAACACATATCACTGACCTGTACATTTTTTAGCTTTCTAATGTGGGGAAACCACAAAAGGGAGAAGCCGAAAACACAGAACAAAACAGAAAAATTAAGTCTGAACGGAATATGTGTGTGTGTGTGTGTGTGTGTGTGTGTGTGTGTGTGTGTGTGTGTGTGTGTGTGTGTGTGTGTGTGTGTGTGTGTGTGTGTGTGTGTGTGTGTGTGTGTGTGTGTGTGTGTGTGTGTGTGCGCGTGTGCGCCTGTGTGTGCAGAGTTGCCATATGTCAGATTTTACTGGAACAGGGCAATAAATATAATAAATCTCAAATAATATCCAGCTCTCTGATACAGTTTGTAACAAGTGCCTTTTAAATCAAGAGTGGGAGTGATGTTATTGGCCTTATTAGAGAATGGCAAGTTGTGAAAAGAAGTATTCAAACATTCAACAGCTAGACATGTGTGTGGTTGTCACAAATGTGAGGTTTATTGTATGTTTCCTTGGAAAGCCAACTGCCATAATTAGGTAGTGAATTCTCATCGCTGCACATAACAGTTGCCAAGATGTCTCCAAAATACCACAGGTCTTCTTTCAGTCATAAATGACACCCGAACAAGAGTAAATATAGACACTTGTGCTGTCATCTTACCAGCAGTTGGGCAGGTTGAGGGTGATACTGCCGCCAATGTCGGCACCAAAGCATATGTAGCCAATTGTGCCCAGGCTGATGTAGAGGAAGGAGACAATGCCCATTCCCAGGTAAAGGACCATGGGGAAACTCTGTGGCTTGTGCATCTTATTCTCCAGCGGGAGGACCTTGAGACAAAAGCGACAACTGCGTGTCAACCTTTTTCCCATGTGTGCTTATGCATGTGACACCTTTCTTTGTTGTTCTTGAACGCACCACTCCGATCCCTTCAAACGCAAAGATGGCTGTCCCAAAAAAGAGTGGGTAGTTTTTGGCTTCACCCACCAATGGAAGGTCGATGGGGTATTTGATGTGCTGTAAGAGAACAACGATAGAGAAAAACTTATTTACTATTTCATCATTCATTCATCTTCCAGACTGCTTTGTCCTCACGAGGATCGCGGGGGGTGCTGGATCCTCTCAGAGCTATCTTCGGGCACTAGTGGGGGACACCCTGAAGTGCTTGCCAGCCAATCGCAGGGCATAAAGAAACGAAGAACCATCTGCTCCCACACTCACACCTAGGGAACATTTTCAATGTTCAATCAGCCTGCCATGCATGTTTTTCAAATGTGGGAGGAAACTGGAGGACCCATGCGGGCCCAGAGAGAACATGCAAACTCCACACAGGAAGGTCAGAGCGGGATTTAAACTCGCGACCTCTGCAATGTGAATTCGGTGTGCCAACCACTCCAATAACGGGCTGCCCTGTTCCATTATTTATTTAAAATGATTCAACCAATTTACTGATAGTGTTCTGTCACCTGCAGCGTGTGAATGTGTGATGTCAATGTCACAATTGGAGTTGTATGATCCTGAAATTGAAATGGAAGTGGAAATCGTCTACTTTCTTGTTTGTAGATTAAAGTGGGATGGAAATGAAGAAATGATTGTCAAATGTAGTGTGTGTGTGGTGCGTGCCAGCTGTCACCATGTGCATTGAGAGGATGAGAGTAGTGCACAATTGCTCATGCCTGCAGCTTAGACGGAACACTGCATACTTCTGATGTTTTAATTTAGAGCCTGAACTTAAACAAATTAGGTTTATTATTTAAACCATTTGGAAATACAGTAAAGTCTCGTTATATCGATATTCAAGGGAGTCCGAAAAAATATCGATATAACCGGGACTATCGATATATCCGACCCTGTTTGCATGTAATTTTCTCCGTGCGTGCATAGAAATAGTATCGATATAACCGGGACTATCAATATATCAGATATCGATATAACGAGACTTTACTGTATAAAATCTCACAGAACATTTGATATCCCAAAAATTCCAGTCACTGTATCCCTCTATGAATATTTAATACTAGGAAACAGCCAATGATGTCTAGAAAATTAACCCATACCACAATTTATTGTGCCAATATAGAAAAGTGAGTGAGTAGCACCAGTGATTAAAAACAACCACTTTGAAACATTACCATTAGCTTGAAATCATATTTGTGTGTGGCATGCCACACATTGTTTCTGTCATAGTTAATCTTCTTCTTTTCCTTTCGGCTTTTCCCCTCAGGAGTCGCCACAGCGAATCAATGTCCTCCATCTATCCCGGTTTTGCATCCTCTTGTCTCACACCAGCTACCTTCATGTCCTCTTTGACAACATCCATAAACCTCCTCTTCGGTCTTTCTCTCGGTCTCCTGCTTGGCAGTTGAAGGCTCAGCATCCTTTTCCCTATATAGTCACTCTCTCTCTTCTGGACATGTCCAAAGCATCTCAGTCTGGCCTCTCTGACTTTCTCTCCAAAGCCTATAATATGAGTTGTCCCTCTAATTTACTCATTCCTGATCCTATCCAACCTTGTCACTCCCAAAGAAAACCTCAACATCTTCAGCTCTGCTACCTCCAACTCTGCTTCCTGTCTTTTCTTCAGGGGCACAGTCTCCAGTCCAAAGATCATGGCTGGTCTCACCACTCTTTTAATACACTTTTCCTTTCATCCTAGCTGAAACCCTTCTATCACACATCACACCTGACATTTTTCTCCAGCCGCTCCAGCCTGCCTGGACACGCTTCTTCACCTCTTTTCGTTTCTGTCATAGTTAATGTTAGCTTGATTTTTAGGTCAAATAGCCCACTAACAGCTCTTTTTTTAACTGAACAATTTAAATAAGTTTGAAAAATACAAATAAAAAAATCCAGCAAAGAAAAATCATGTGATCAGTCAAAACTTTCTTTTGTACTGAAATGTCATCATTCAAAAAAGCAAGAATTGTCTTTGCTATTCAAATGTTCAATGAAATTACTTAGAATTCACCGCCTGTACCCGACCATTTTGAATGTCTTTGAATGGAGCAATGGCTTTTTATGCACATTTCCAGCAGGCCCATCTCACAGGCATTTACTGACATGTGAGCACAGAAGAAGCTTAAAAAATGAATAAATACACATTGGTGTTTACCGTGATGGAGTAGAAGTAGATGAGGACCAGGCTGGTAGCCATGACCAAGTTGGCGATGAGCGAGAGCGGGGCCAAATACTTAAGGTTGGGTGTAAAGACCAGGAGGATGAAGGCGGGCAGGAAGCAGAGCATGTAGAGGCGGGAGTCGAAGCTGGGCACCAGCACCTGTGTCTGGTTGCCGCTCTCTACCTCACAGTTGAAGGTGGTGGCGTTAGCTGCCTCTACCACCTGCCAGAAAGGAAAAACAAGGCCAAAAAAACCCCCCGGACTATTAAAATAATTAAATATGCTCTGAAGTCATTTGTTAGAAAAACCAACATGTCCTTTGACAATGTACCGGCAAACTAGTTAAGTAGCCCTAGAGTACACAGGAGGAGGAAGGAAGACTCTACTTACGACCACACAGTCAGCACCAAGCAAAGTCTCCTGCTACTCACGGTCCTCCTGGTACCCTTGGGCATAACGTCATTATAAAATGTATTATAACAAAATTAAATGCGGCAAATATAGTGGTGCACAGCCATTATATTATCACAATCTGTAATTACAATGTCAATCATTTGACAGTGGCTCTCACATTTCTTAAAACTAGTACATTCCCTTTACAAGTAGTACCATTAGGATGAACATGATACAAACATAATGGCCCGAAGCCAGGGATGTCAAACTTGGGTCCTGGAGGGCCGCTCTCCTGTGTGTTTTCCAAGTCTCCCTGTTGCAACACACCTGATTCAATTGATCTCATCATCAGCCAGCTCTGCCTAAGCCAGACTTTTAAACTTGGTGTGTGTTGCAACTGGGAGACTTGGAAAACATGCAGGACGGCGGTCCTCGAGGACCTCAGTTTGACACTTGTGCCCAAAATGGTCTTTTAAAAAATGAAACAAATGATTTATTCTTAAAATACAAACTGTATTTATTATTGTAAACCAGTGTGTGATTCTGCACAGTTCAAACATTAAAGCTGTTCTGGGATGTATGAAAATAAAACTACCTACATTTAAAGGACAACCAACATCACTTTTTTGTTTTCCTAACTGACATCAGAAAAACGTTTGATAGTACCTAAAATGCCCAAAACACGCAGTGTGATATTTTTACTCAAATGCAAAACACCAATAAAAATGACTTACAGTGGCTAAAAAGTACTTTAATTTGAAACCGGAAGTGGGCAGTTTCAGAAGGTCCCGCCATGCCAAGACATCTTGCCTTGCTCGAGAATCAAAACAATGGCTTCAGATTCGGAAAAGATGCTTTCTTGCGAATATGATTCAAATAGTTCTGAAGAGGAAATCATACATGTTTTTAATCGATTATAGATTTATTCCGATCATTTTGATGCATCTGGAGAGAAATGTACTGACAAACTCTTTAGTACTCACAGTACCTAAAAAAGGTAGAAGATGGCGACAAAGCTCTGTGGTAATTGTCTCCTGGGAGGTTTTGTCAGCGAATGTAAAATACACTGTAGAAGTATTGATGCAACACACAACGATTCACCATCGCGTTATTTTTGTGTTTTCCTTCTAATTTCGCCATCAACACGGATCAACACGAAGTTTTCAGACCAAACAAAGTCCCGCAAAATGCATTGAGGTGATGCAAGGTATGTCCTTTCTCGGTCAGGGGCGTTCCTTCAGTGACGTAGGGTGAGGACTCGTACCGCAATTGGCTGCGACACACAACGATTTACCATCGCGTTATTTATGTAATTCTAATTTGCGATCAACACGGTGTTTTCAGACAAAAAAAAAAGTACCCAAAATGCATTGTGTGTCACTTTCTTGGTCACGGGCGTTCCAAATGTGACATCGCTTCAGGCATCATCATCAACCCGAAAACAAGACTTCCGGAATATTCAGTGCGAGTCTTAAAACGTCAAATATAGCTATATGCGGTGGAATCTTTGTAAAATACGATCAGTAGAAATCATTTGAAGCGATTTTACAAATTATGGACACAACTTGTCCGGAGACGTCGGTTGTCCTTTAAAGGACAACCGACACTATTTTTTTGTTTCCTAACTGACATCAGAAAGTTTAATAGCATCTAAAATACAGTGACACCTTGGCTTACGAACTTACTAGGTTGTCAGAGTGTGTAAGGCGAAAAGTGTGTATCAAAAATTATCCAAAAATTAATTTCCCAGAGGAAACCATTAAAATGAGAATAATCCGTTCCAAGGTCCCCATAAAACATAATTTCTACTTTCTTATTTTATAAGCCTTAAAACTACACAAAATATACTTTATTTTATGTATAATAAATGTGCTATGGTACTATAATTAAAGAAATAAACTGTACTGTATAATGAACTCGTTTTATTTATCTTTGTGATGGTCGTTGATGACTTGATGGAATGGAGTGGCCGGTTTCCTCAGCATTTAACACTTTATGAGGAACATAACCTTCTTTTTACCATCTTGAGGAATGATACCTTGTAGGTGCTTTCTCTGTGATAATTTTATCTAGTTCCTCATCAATTGTGTTGTTTAGCTGGGTTGATAGCTTTTTGCATCAAGTGTACATATGGCTTGTGCAGGTTGTTTGTGGAGTCTGATTGATGGGATATTTTAACCTTGCAGTCTACACTCTGCCTTTGAAACTCTCTCACTGTCGTCTGCCTGTCTCTTTAATGTTTAAACCACCTCCCCTCACTGCTGCGTCCTTGACCAATCATGTGGCTTTAACCGAAGACTGGGGGCAGGGAATAGAGGACAAAAAAAAAACCTTGGCAGCCATTTTCTTTTTGGAGAACGGCTTCACTCTCTCTGTTTGTAAACGCCAACTCCCCTCACTGCTCCGTTCCTGACCAATCACGTGACTTTAACCGAAGACTGGGGGAGGGGAATAGAGGAAAAAACAGTTGGCTTGTTAGGAGAATGGGCTCGTTCGCGAATGACACATCACTCATTGTGGCAGCTCCGTGTGTATCCCGAAAAAGTAGTTCGTATACCAAGGTAAAATTTTCATATATTTAACGTTCGTAAATCAAAAAGTTCGTAAGCCAAGGGGTTCGTAAAGCGAGGTATCAGTGTACCCAAAACACGCAGGCTGATATCTTAAGTCAAATGCAAAACACCAATAAAAATGACTTAGTGTCCCAAAACTGCCACAAAATGTGCTCGGAACTGAAGATATTCATGAAAGTCCCGCCCCCTTGTTCGTGACGTCACTCTTGGTCACATACTGCCTTGCTCCAGAATCAAAACAATGGCTTCAGACAGTTCAGATTCTGAGAAGATGCTTTCCTGTTACCCAAAATGCATTGTGTGTCACTTTCTTGGTCACGGGCGTTCCAAATGTGACATCGCTTCAGGCATCATCATCAACTCGAAAACAAGACTTCCTGAACATTCAGCGTGACTCTTAAAATCTAAAATCTAGCTATATGCGATGGAATCTTTGTAAAATGCGCTCTGTATAAGTCATTTGAAGTGATTTTACAAATTATGGACGCAACTTGTCCGGAGGTGTCGGTGGTCCTTTAAATGTATTGTAAATATTGAATGAAAATCACATTCCAATAAATGTTTAGAAAGCATTTCTGAAACATTTTTACATGTTTTTAAATGTACATGTTTAAAGAGTTGAATAATAGACTGAGATCAATTCAGCAATGAATTGCTGGCACATAGTGTGAAATTCTTTTTCGCCTTTCAATGGATTAGAAAATGGATGTATGGATATAGAATATTTGTAGCTTGAAAAATACATCTTTCCTGAAGTGTTATGTCCCACTTGGGCCACAATGTCTCTGTCAGGTGAATGCATAAGCAGTGCGCAAAGCAAAACAGTGGTGAGACAGCTGGCAACGACCGCGACATAAACACCTGATGTTCTGGTTAATTACACTTGAATGTTGAATGGGGTTTAAAAATGTTATGACTAGTGCCAAACTTGACAAGGGTATTGGTTAGCAGACTCACAAAAAGACCGCAAGCAGAGCAGCTTTTGGTGTGGCAATTAAAATTTGAGGTAGTGCCAAAATATTTTGAATAGCGGCAAAAATTCATTTCTGGTAGCCTGTTATAGTTAAAAGTAACGTATTTCCCAGTGTGTAAGGTTCACTTAAAAGCCTTGATTTGCTTCAAAAGACAACCCTGCGCCTTGTACGCAGGTGCGCCATAAATGTTAAGTAATAACAGGTCTCACAACAGGTGTCGCAACTCCATGTCGGCAGCCATGACTCCATTTCCCCCTGTAGAGGAAGTAGTGTGTAACCCCAGCCTCCACTGTAGAGCCTTGTAATGTGGTGTGCCTTATATTTGGAAAACATTTATATATTCATAAAATATATTTGAAAAACTTTTTTCATTCATTGAAGGTGTGCCTTGTACTCCCTTATACTACAGTCTGCCTTATATGTGGAAAAGGTTTGAAAATACACCATTCAGTGGAGGTGCGCCTTATACTCCTTATACTAATGTGCATATCCCATGAATGATTTGTTAAAATCGTGAAGGCTAATCACAAAACGTGCATGAAATTCTAAATATCGTCCAATAGGATCCATCTGATTAGATTGGTGTTAAGACTAATCTTGCCACACGTTTCATTTGAATGTAGTCTGGCACACAAAAGGCAACACTATGTCAAAGGAGTACACACAGTACCGGTAGTAACGAGGGAGAAAAAACAAGAATGATTCAAAGTCTGGTGGCGAAAGCAAAGAGAAATCAAGATCCCATTTAACGTCTGTCTGTTAACTACAAAGTAAAATGTGTACTAAGTAAAGCACAAACTGCTTTTAACCACGAGTTATAAAATAAATTTGCAACAGGAAAACCAAACTGACACTTTATGACATTATCATTTACTTCTCTTTACTTGAAGGGTCGTGCTGTCAACTCAGCCGCAGATGAGCTGTGCAGAGCAGAGCTGGCAACGAGGCTCGAGAAACTTGGTGTCTGCTGATGGCCCACCGCCGCAACTCGCGGTATGGCGGACTTGGTCACAACCTGAGTGGAGCCATCATCCATTTTGCAGAACATTATTTGCAGTTGGCTAACAACAAAGTGCTGTCACCTGTGTTTAACTCACAGTATCCCCAAACTGCTGACTTGGCTCCTACTCCACCTGCCCGGAGGGCTTTTGTCAGGCTGGTAAGGTGTATCAGCGTGTTAGTATCGGATCATTTTTCCAGGACAAGTACAAACGTACAGGATCAGCACTGACGATCAGGACAGCACTACTTGAAACTCTAAACCAGGCTGAAAACCTATTTCAATTCCTGCAAGCCAAACCAAGACTTGAAACAAGCAAGTCCAATGTCCAATGTCTGAAGCAGCATGACTGAAAAACAACAATAAATCTATCTTTTTTACTTTAGACCCTAATCCTGGCTTTAAAACTCTATATCTTTCCCGAAATTTGAAACTTTAGCAGAGGCTGTTAAGCTTGTTTTGAGAGACTAAATTAAGCCATAATTAACGTTTTAATTCCACTGTTCTTCATTAAGTTAATAGCAAAGTCTGAACCAGCATAACAACTGAGAGCCACTGCCATCTAGTGGTCATGTAATACTGCTTATATAAACCATGTAGCGGAGAATGAGGTCCAAGTGCAGTGACAAGAGCCGGGGTCAATACTTCACCATAGATAAGTTTCAAAGAGTAAAGCGGCGAGGCCAACGGTGAAAGGACAGAGTGACCACAGATAAAATGGAAGTTTCTGTGGTGGATGGTGTGTGTGCGTGTGCGTGCGTGTGTGTGAGTGTGTGCATGTGCGTGTGTGGGTGCATGTGCGTGTGTGTGCATGTGCGTGTGTGTGTGTGTGTGCATGTGCGTGTGTGTGTGTGCATGTGCGTGTGCGTATGTTACCTGCTTAACATTGTCACTCAGGAAGACAAAGTAGACGCAGCAGAAGCCGAGCTGCGTAATGATGAGAAACAAGTTGACTATCTGTCTAAAAAGAAACAACACACACATTGATTATGGTGACCTTATCCAATGGGTGTAAAATTGGAAACATCAGCTGTGTAATTTTATGATTTTGGAGAATGTAGACATATTCTAACATACTTTCCCCAATGCGAGTGTCTCCTGAGCCACGAAACATTCTCCATGCTGTACTGGATCGCCTCGCCATATGTCAGAGACGGCCTGTTCATCCTGCAATAGCAAAAAACGAGGTGTAGTACAAGACATTCAAAGCCTGTAAAAGTTGGTGTTCGCATCAGGGTTCGTTTAAGGTCAGAAACAGTCGAAAACAATTTTAACGGCCTCTGAGTTTTTCTTGTCAAAAAGAAAGTTTGAACATGTGCAATTTTTTTCATTTGTTTCAATAGCATTGTTATTTTGCTTACTTTTTATTTTAGCTTACAAACAAAAAATATTATATATAAAATTATTTTAGTTTTCTTTTTTATTTTTTTATCAACCGTAACAACCTTAGTCCAGAGGGAAGAAACAAGTGAACAACCAGGTTCAAAAAAGACCCAAGTCTACTCTTTTAACCCTGATCTGGTTTTGTATTAGCAAGGTTTTAGTAACGTATTTTCCGGTGTATAAGGTGTACCCAAAAGGCTTAATTTTCTTCAAAAGATGACCCTGCGCCTTATATGTGAAGTAATATTGAGCCACAACAGGTCTCGCAGCTACTTTCAGCAACCATTTCGCCCTGTAGAAGAAATAGGGCATAACCCCAGCCTCTACTGTAGCCTCTTATAAATTGGTGTGCCTTATATTTGGAAAACTTTGGGATATTTATATATTATATTTGAAAAACGTATTCCATTCATTGAAGGTGCGCTTTGTAGTCCGCTGCATCTTACACAGTACAGTGATACCTCGGCTTTCGAACGCTTTATTTAGCTCAGGAACTTTTCGCCTGACAAACATTAAATTTGCGAGAATATAAACTTGGCATACAAACTAGTTTTCGGCGGACGAACCAAACCACACAGCACCACGGTGGCTGGCGGACTAGTTTTCCACACCCCCTTTGAGTGCAGACGTGGTTTGCTATCGATTGGAGTACTTTTGCTATTATGGGGCCAAAAAAGACCCCACCAGACTAGTGTTAAACCGAAGAGGACACAAAAGAAAATTATGGTCGAGCAGAAGGAGATCATCGAAAAACATGAACGAGGTGTGCGTTTGTGTGACTTCCCAGCGTCCCAGTACCAGTATGCTACATTGACCATGACTACGTGTGACTAAGGGTGTTTCTGTGGTGTCGAAGCAACGGTCTCAGGCAATAGAAGAGGTTGAAAAACTTCTGTTGATTTGGATTACTTAAAAGCAGCTAGCAGGGGACAGTGAGTGAGGGTATTGTCGCCGAGAAAGCACGACAATTTCACTCGGATATCATCAAGAGGCAACTACATCAATGACCATCATAAAGGTAAATAAAATGACTTTATTATACAATACAGTTTATTTCTATCATTACAATACAATAGCACATTTATTATATATAAAATAAGGTATATTTGTGTAGTTTTAAGGCTTATTATTATTTAGTAGAAAATTATGTTTTATGGGGACCTGGGAAGGGATTGTTTTTTAATGGTTTCTTATGGGAAAATAAATGTTTGGCAGACGAACTTTACGCCTTACACATACTTTCTGGAAACCAATTAAGTTTGCAGGCTGAGGTATCACTGTATATGGAAAAAGGTTGAAAATACACCATTCGTTAGGGGTGCGGTTTATACTCCGGTGCACCTTATAAGATGGAAAATAAGGTATATATTTTTTTACATCAGTCATGGCAGCCACATTTCCCTGGCATCTCTGGTGCTAACATCCAACCACCATTTTGAATCCATCTCAGTGAACTCTAGTTGCAAGCTGCTTTGTAAACTACCACACATTATTAATTGAAACGAATCTCACTTGGATCAATACAGTGTGAAAGGAGTTGGCATGTCACACTTTGAGTTAAAAGTATCCTAATAGGCCGTATCGTTGACCTGTAGTAAAGACAAATTACATATACAGTAAAGTCTCGTTATATCGATATCGGATATATCGATAGTCCCGGTTATATCGATACTATTTCTATGCACGCACGGAGAAAATTACATGCAAACAGGGTCAGATATATCGATAGTCCCGGTTATATCGATATTTTTTCGGACTCCCTTGAATATCGATATAACGAGACTTTACTGTATGTTTAGTTGTCGGGTGTAATGACGAACAACAACCAAAAGTGTGATCACAAAAATAAAATGAGGTGAGAGCGGAGTTTACTTTGCACTGAGAAAGTGGGAACAGTCGACCAGCACCCTCATACAGTGCAGCGCGATGAGGCCCATGCACAGCAGGCTGACCGGACCCAGCTGGACAAAAGAACACATGGGACGTTTTTCAATAATACTCCGTATCACACCATCACATAGCCCGACATTGGCATAGGGACGGCTGGCTTTCAAGGAGAAGCAGTGAGTGGGGGGCAGATCAATATTCAATATGTCTTTCACATTAAGAAAACAGAGTAGAATGGTTTGGTGTTCTGGCAATTTTGACTCAATCATAAAAATTGACTCAATCATTGGATTGGATTGGATTGGATATGCCTTTATTAGTCTCACAGTGGAGAAATTTACATTCATCATAAAGCTGATAAATGCTTCACTGACCTCAGGGAGTGTTGAAAAACAACAACAAAAACTGTAAAGTGTCCTTGAGAGTTTTGAAAGGCACTTAGAAATTAAATGTATTATTATGATGATTATTATGATGATTGTTGTTATGATTGTTGTTCTGATTGTTGTTATGATTGCTGTTATTATTGTTATGGTTATTATTGTTATTGTTGATATTGTTGTTGTTGATATTGTTGTTATAGTTATTGTTGTTATTATTGTTATTGTTATTGTTGTTAATGTTGATATTGTTGTGATTGTTGATATTGTTATTGTTATTGTTGTGATTGTTGTTATTGTTATTGGTGTTATTGTTGTTATTGTTATTGGTGTTATTGTTGTTATTATTATTATTTTTTTTATTATTATTATTATTTATCCATCCATCCATCCATCCACTGCCGCTTATCCGGGCTCGGGTCGCGGGGGCAGCAGCTTCAGTAGGGAAGCCCAGACTTCCCTCTCCTCAGCCACTTCTTCTAGCTCGTCCTGGCGGATCCCAAGGCGTTCCCAGGCCAGCTGGGAGACATAGTCTCTCCAGCGTGTCGTGGGTGGTCCCCGGGTTCTCCTGCCAGTGGGGCATGCTCGGAACACCTCACCAGGGTGGCATCCAGGGGGCATCCTAATCAGATGCCCGAGCCGCCTCATCTGGCTCCTCTCTATGTGGAGGAGAAGCGGCTCTGAGCCCCGCCTGGATGACCGAGCTTCTCACCTTATCTCTAAGGGAGAGCCCGGACACCCTACGGAGAAAGCTCATTTCGGCCGCTTGCATCCGGGATCTCATTTTCGGACACAACCCATAGCACGTGACCATAGATGAGGGTTGGGACGTAGATCGACCGGTAAATTGAGAGCTTTGCTTTTTGGCTCAGCTCCTTCTTCACCACGACAGATCGATTCAAAGTCCGCATCACAGCAGATGCCACACCGATCCGCCTGTCGACCTCTCGCTCCCTCACACCCTCATTCGTGAACAAGACTCCCAGATACTTAAACTCCTCTACCCTTTTCCGACTGAGAACCATTATCTCAGATTTGGAGGTTCTGATTCTCATCCCAGCCGCTTCACATTCGGCTGGAAAACGCTCGAGAGAGAGTTGGCGAGCTCCACTTGAAGGCCCCAACAGTACCACATCATCTGCAAAAAGCAGAGATGCTATACTGAGGCCACCAAAAAGGAAAACTTCAACGCTTCGGCTGCGCCTAGAAATTCTGTCCATAATGGTTATGAACAGAATCGGTGACAAAGGGCAGCCTTGGTGGAGCTCCCGAAGCACCCTCAACAGAATTCCACGAGGGACACGGTCAAACGCTTTCTCCAAGTCCACAAAGCACATGTAGACTGGTTGGGAGAATTCCCAGCCACCCTGGAAGACCCTGCTTAAGGTGTAGAGCTGGTCCACTGTTCCGCGGCCGGGACGAAAACCACACTGTTCCTCCTCAATCTGAGGCTCGACTTTCCGACCGACCCGCCCCTCTAGAACCCCTGAATACACCGTTCCAGGGTCCAGGTCTGCCAATCCAGAGGCACTCTCCCCGATGATCAGGCAATGTTGCAGAGGCGTGTCTGCCAAGACAGCCCCACAACATTCAGAGCCTTTAGGAACTCCGGGCGGATCTCATCCACCCCCTGGGCCTTGCCACCGAGGAGCTTTTTAACCACCTCGGTGACTTCAGCCACAGAGATCGGAGAGCCCACCTCGGAGTCCCCAGACACTGCTTCCTCCAAGGAAGGCGTGTTGGTGGAGTGGAGGAGGTCCTCGAAGTACCCTGCCCACCGGTTCACGACATCTCGAGTCGAGGTCAGCAGCGCCCCATCCTCACTGTACACAGTGTTCGTGGTGGACTGCTTTCCCCTCCTGAGACGCCGGATGGTGGACCAGAATTTCCTCGAAGTGGTCCGGAGGTCGGCTTCCATGGCCTCACCGAACTCTTCCCATGCCTGTGTTTTTGCCTCCGCAACCACCGAGGCTGCATTGCGCTTGGCTAATCGATACCTGTCAGCTGTCTCAGGGGTCCCACAGGCCATATAGGCCCGAGAGGACTCCTTCAGCTTTACGGCATCCCTTACTACTGGTGTCCACCAGCGAGTACGGGGGTTGCCGCCACGACAGGCACCAACCACATTACGGCTACAACTCCAATTTGCCGCCTCAGCAAGGGAGGTACGGAACATGGTCCATTCGGACTCAATGTCCCCCCACCTCCCCCGGACATGTGTAGTCCGTTCTGCCGGAGGTGGGAGTTGAAACTCCTTTCGACAGGGGATTCCGCCAGACGTTCCCAACAAACCCTCACAACACGTTTGGGTCTTCCAGGTCGGACTGGCATCTTCCTCCACCAACGGAGCCTACTCACCACCAGGTGGTGATCAGTTGACAGCTCCGACTCTCTCTTCACTCGAGTGTCCAAAACATGAGGCTGCAAATCCGATGATACAACTACCAAGTCAATCATCGAACTGTGACCAAGGGTGTCCTGGTGCCACGTGCACATATGAACACCCTTATGTTTGAATAAAGTGTTTGTTATTGACAATACGTGTCGAGCACAGAAGTCCAATAACAAAACACCACTCCTGTTTTGATCGGGGGGGGCTGTTCCTCCCAATCACGCCGCTCGTGGTCTCACTGTCATGGCCCACATAAGCATTGAAATCGCCCAGCAGAACAAGGAAGTCCCCAGGGGGAGCGCTCTCCAGCACACCCCCTGACTTCTCCAAAAAGGAGTGGTACACGGAACTGCTGTTTGGTGCATATGCATAGACAACAGTCAGAACCCATCCCCCCCACCCAAAGGCGGAGGGATGCAACCCTTTCGTCTACCGAGGTGAATCCCAACGTACAGGCGGCGAGCCGGAGGGCAATAAGTATGCCGACACCTGCTCTACACCTTTCACCATGGGCAACTACAGAGTGGAAGAGAGTCCAACCCCTCTCGAGAGGGCTGGTACTGGAACCCAGGCTGTGTGTGGAGGCAAGCCCAACTATGTCTAGTTGGAACTTTTCGACCTCGTGCACCAGCTCGGGCTCCTTCCCTGTAAGAGAGGTGACGTTCCACGTCCCAAGAGCTAGCTTCTGCAGTCGAGGGTCAGACCGCCAGGGTCCCCGCCTTTGGCTGCCGCCCAGCTCAAAATTCGCCCGACCCCTCTGGCCCCTCCCATGGGTGGTGAGCCCTTGAGAAGGGGGATCCACGTTGCCTCTTCGGGCTGAGCCCGACCTGGGCCCCATGAGTGTTGCCAACGAGCCCCATCTCCAGGCCTGGCTCCAGAGAGGGGACCCGGTGACCCGCATCCGGGCAAGGGAAAACCAAATCCATTTATGTTTCTCTTTATTGGTGAAATTTTTAAGCATGTTGTTTAGCCCCATTGTTTCTAGATTTTGCCGACTCAGGGAACACATGCCGCTTGGATTTCACAAGAAACAGTCTTTGGGGAAAGAATTTAAAGGGGGCTCACCACAAGACCTGCATTCTTCACTGCCAAAGGCAAACCCAGCAGCCCGGTGCCAATGTTGCCCTTTAGCAGGTGGATCAGAGTCTGACAGAAACTGCACAGATGTAAAAGAGAGTTACAGTAGTTTTTCACATCAAACAACAAGGCTTTTTCGGCATTTCTGTTTGGCTACATACGATGTTCCGGTTTGCGTGCCGATCCTCTCATAGTGACGCTGTGTTCGTGAGGGTCCTGGAGGGGAAGGACACAGAGCATCCAGTTCTGATGGGTTCTGATCAGAGAACAGAGACCCTGCAGAAGGGTGAGATAATAAAACTGAGCAGGACATCTTGCCTCCACTCTACTGTATCCTAAATTCAGTACACTGCTCTGCATCAAAAAATACAAACAAAAATACCAAATATTTTCTAGGTCATTTTTTTAGCACGACAGACAGTGGTACCATATATGTTGCCCCATATGCTGCAGTTTTTCCTGATACACACGTGCTATTGTTTGGGGAGGGTATTTTGCCAGGCTATTAGCTAATTTCTACTAACTCCTAACACTTAGCAATCGTGGATGTGTATCATATAGATCAGGTGTCAGGAACCTATGGCTCGTGAGCCATATATGGCTCTTTTGATGATTGCATCTGGCTCGGCGATATAACTAAATACATATTCTCGCTTTTTCGCTGTTCATTTCCTGTTTGGGCGGCAGTTGGCGGGAAGCGCAATTTTGATTGGATGACACTGACCTTTTGCCGTTGATGTCAAAACAGGTAAACTCCCCCTTTTAAATAAGCCTGACGAGTTAAAAAAAAATGACGAGTATCCATTCAACACTTCAGGTTGAATGGACGGAAGGATTCGCCTTTGTGGAGAGAAAAAGTTCTGCCGTGATTCTAATTTGCAATGAAACAATACCATGAATGAAACAGTTGAATATCAGTGACACTTTGACAAGCTCCATGCTAACGTTAGCATCAATATACTACTGTGAGACACAGCAGAAAGCAAGCATGCAAGCTAATGAGCAGTGTGCAGGCTAGCTAGCAGTAGCTTCGCCTATGTACCCGGCAAGTTGACTTTCTTTCCGATCGTTTGGCTGGATTTTTACCAATCACGAGGAACTGAAAACTATTCATATTAATGGTGAATATTATCACAAAGTTATTTTAAATAATATATTCAGACATTTTGTTGAAATCACGTGCGTGCGTGTTTGCGTGTGTGGGGGGGGGGGGGGGGGCTCTCACTGGAAAACATTTCTAAAACTTTTACTTTTATGGCTCCCTTAGTCAAAAAGGTTCCCAACCCCTGATATAGATGTATGAAGTGCATGAATGAACTGTCCGTTGAGATAAAAATAAAAAATAAAAATGCAAAATAGTGAGTAAATGTCCAAGCGCACCCTTTTTATCCTGGAAGAAAATCAGCCTTTTTAACTTGAGTAAATTAATATAAAGACTCTAACACTAGACTGATTTAATATTATACAACTGTATATTCTGTCAGAAAAAAAAGATAAATACATTCATTAAAACTGCATATAGAGAAAAATAACTATTGTGATACAGTGGGGCCTTGTCTTATGAACTTAATTGGTTTCCAGACAGAGTGTGTAAGGCGAAAAGTGTGTATCCCAAAAATTAATGTCCCATAGGAAACCATTAAAATGAGAATAATCCGTTCCCAGGTCTCCATAAAATATAATTTTCAACTAAATAAGCCTTAAAACTACACACAATATACCTTATTCTATGTGTAATAAATGTGCTATTGTATTGTAATGAAAGAAATACACTGCACTGTATAATAAAGTCACTTTATTTACATTTGTGATGGTCGATGGTCTCTTAATTGACACCTGTTGCTTTCTGACTTGTAAGGTCTTATGAAACTGAGGCATCACATTATCATTCATCATGTTGATGATTCTCATAGCCACAGTCTTTTCTGGATGGAACTGTTCAATAAAGGCCTGCACATCATTCCACTTAGCAGCCATGTCCTCCTCCTCACACTCAGATGACAACTCCTGAATGGCTTGCTTCTGCTTGTCCTCTTGAAGGCAAATCAAATCTTCTGTGTTGAGGACCTCATTATGGTCAGCAACAAGCTCCTCTAAGTCCACTTCGAGTCCCGTAGGTGCTGGCAGAGAGACACACTGTCTGGGAACCAATTAAGTTCATAAAAGGACACCCCCATTTCCCTCGTCTGCCCACCATTACCAGAAACTACCGTATCTCCGCCCTCTGCCCTACAGATCCACGAACTGGACGTGAGACGGCTCTTCAAGCAACAGAAGATCAAGAAAGCTGCGGGACCTGACAGGGTGTCCCCCTCCTGTCTGAAAGTCTGCGCTGACCAGCTGGCTCCGGTCTTCACACGAATCTTCAACAGATCCTTGGAGCAGTATGAAGTCCCATCCTGCTTCAAACAGTCTACTATTGTCCCAGTTCCAAAGAAACCAGCACCATCGGGATTGAACGATGGTGCTGACCTGTTGCTCTGACGTCTGTGGTCATGAAGTCCTTTGAACGCCTCGTGCTGAACCACCTAAAGAACATCACCGGACCTCTGCTAGATCCTCTTCAGTTTGCCTACCGTGTCATTTTGAGGCATTGAGGTGGGGGGGAGAGATGTCACACCCAAAACAGGCAGAAGATGGCGACAAAGCTCCGCGTGTAATAATAATAATACATGGGCTCTGTGTAATAATAATACATGGGCTCAACGGGCTCAAAATGTTTGTCACAACACACAAGGATTCACCATCGTGTTATGTGTTTTCCTTCTAATTTCGCCATCAACACGGATCAAAACGAAGTTTTCAGACCAAACAAAGTACCGCAAAATGCATTGAGGTATGTCCTTTCTCAGTCAGGAGCGTTCCTTCAGTGACGTAGGGTGAGGACTCGTCACCAACTCCAAAACAAGACTTCCGGAATATTCAGCGCGAGTCTTAAAACGTAAAATATAGTTATATCCGGTGGAATCTTTGTAAAACACACTCAGTAGAAGTCATTTGAAGCAATTTTACAAATTATGGACACAACTTGTCCGGAGACGTCGGTTGTCCTTTAAAGCGCTACATAAACCAATACGTATGTATTGCATTGTATTTCAAGCTCATGTAACTCCAGACCTATATTATTTATGAATTAACTGATTTTCTGATGAAAGAAGTGTAAGGTTTCTAAGGCTGTATTGAATGTTGATGTAGTCCTAAAACTCTGTGGGTCCTGCAATTAAAGTGACAATGACAAAAACCCTGGTACTGGAGTGGACAAATTTTTTGCACGTCTGGCAGTGAATGAGTTAACATTGGAGCAAAAAAAACTAACACAGACATGCTGATGAAGGCATTTGACAACCCATGGCCCTCTAGAGGCTCAGGCCTGACACTTGGCTGCACACTGATTCATATGAGGAAGTGAGTACGGGCAGATATGTATTTGCAAAAGTGATGACTACACATTTTGATAACAGCGGTGAGATGTATACTTGTGACCTCAGCGGCTCAAGTTCCACACAGTTACAAAGTTATCGTCAATTCCCAGAAGCGTGTTATCTAAAGATGTCAAAGCTAGAGCGACTATCTACATCAGGGGTCTCAAACTCAATTTACCCGGGGGCCGCTGGAGGCAGAGTCTGGGTGAGGCTGGGCCGCATCGGTTTTTCCACAAGAAAATCACAGATAAAACATTCTAATGTTCTCAAAATCGTTATTTTTAACATACAAAAAATGAATTAAATGAATAAATGGAAAAATGAATAAAAAATAAATTAACCAGTAATAAATAAATAAAATAATTAGAATGATCATAAGGCAGATACAGACGACAGAAAAAAAACCACAGGAAAACTAATTATTTTAATAAAGTTTCAAATGTCTGTATTCACGGTTCTTTAACCTTTAACTTTCTTAACACAAAGAAAATATTGAACATGAACTGTCCTAAATATGGCTTCTCTTGCCTACTTGTTCAGCTCCACACACAAGTTTCATTTATATCAATCATGCGGGCCGCAGTAACATTAATCTTTCATATCAAGGCGGGCCGCAAAATATTCTTTCGGGGGCCGCATTTGGCCCGTGGGTTTGAGATCACTGATCTACATAGATTAGCTAATGAGTCCAATGTGTCCGTGGAACAGGTCCATGTTAAATAGGGAGGCAACTTTGACATGGGTGACACCATTTTTTTTTACTTTGTTTTGTTGTTGTTTTTTTCTTTTCAAACACATACAGTCAACATGAACTTGAGCCTCAAGGAAAAGTCGGCTCCATATGAGAGTTGGAGGTAATGTGAATCCAACATAACTGCATCCGGCATGTGAACAGACAAGTCCGTTTACAAATGGAGGGGCCTTGGGTATAGTTGCAGTCACCATATGATCATCGTTTGCTGCCTATGGTGTGATTATTTTACCAACAAATATCGGTGTTGTTACATTTTGTGTTTATTTGTGCTCTTGAGGCTCTTCAATCAAGGTAGCATACCTTTTGTAAAGACAAAAGTCAATTTTGTGTGTGTATGAAGCATATCGTACATCGGATCCACTGGTGAAAGGACACTTTGATTCTCACCTGTCTCATCTCAAACAAAGCGTATGAGGGCAAAGTGGTTCGAATTGCACGCCTGTCCATTTTTTATTCTGTGTTGTGTTGATTATTTTACTTTTACATTATGTGAACTGTTTTGTTAAGGGCTTTGTTACAGCTTCAGCTGTTGTGAAAGCGCTATATTTTTTGAAACACTGAACACTATTTAGTCCCCACTCAACATTACATAACACGTACATTATATAGTCCTCACACAAACACACTGAAGTCTTTAATTCAATAAAATAATTAAAATCATTTCAATAATTTGAGGCGTGAGACAATTTTGCCTCAAACTTTTAGCTTAGTCAAACTACCAGTAATGTGAAAGTTCATGTGACTAACAACAATTTAATGTCTTCATTTAAACAATGTTTTGTCTCATCAAACAATTCAGTTTTTTCACAAAAAAACAATTTCATCATCAATCCAACGAATTAACGTACATTTCATTACAACCCAAAGTTAAGGTGTTCATGATTGATGTTTTTTTTCCATATTATCTTAAAAACGGACAAGCCAGTGGCTTTGACAAGCAACGACTAAATCAATGTACCTGTGTCAGGCATACAAAGGAAGGCATGCTGTGTTTTTCATGCGAAAAACACTGCGACTTAAAACGCTAGGCACCCGCCGCCTCCCTTGCGAGACAGCAATCACTACTGGTCGGACACATTCAAAAGACATGCAGTGACAGTCATTTGCTAAGAAGCAGAAGAGGAAGGAAAGTATATTAAAGATGCTAGTGCCTAAAAACACTCAACTCATAGTTACAAAAACGAAAATAATATCGCATTTTTTTAAACGGAAGACAGGGGTACCACCTCTGGCTTAATTTGAGTGGGCAAAAACCCCTGGTGAATATTGTGCAAAATTGCATCTCCAATGAACTGACATTATTTTTGGGGGATAAACAAGACAATGAAAATCATTTTTCATACCTTCCCCTGGAACATCATCGTTGGAGGACATCATCTTGGCAGTGTGTCTCACTGCCTCTTGGGAGCTAAAAATTATCCGTCAACGATTGCGGCATGGACGTCACTTGACTGCGAGGAAGAACACATTTGTATTTAACATCAACAAACAATATGTTAAATACTGAAGACTAAATACACAATCACACACAATGCTTTGGCTTGGGGCTGGATATAGGCAGCTTCAAAAGAACTTGCTTCATAGCAAATAGACAACCTGAAAATATGCACAGTAAACACTGTGACTGTTCTACCTTTTGTCAGGTAGAAACAAAAGCTCTTTCTTTGAAATTACAGGTATTTGTAATTGACCTTCCATGCCATGGAATAGTACTTGCCCCCTGGACAGATGGTTATGTTTTTTTGTCCAAATTGCCATTTAGAAACTCAATTTCTATTTTATTCGCTTGTCTCTGTGTGATATTAAAACTAGTTTGATAAACTAAAATCTTTGAGTGTGCTAAATATACAACCCAAAAATTAGCATGAGGGCAATAATGAAAAACCATTTGGAAAGTTGAATGCATGCACTCATCTGACGGTGTTGCAAAGGCAAGCAAAGAAAAGGTGCAGTGAGGTTTTCAGTCTCACACGAAAACAAGAACATCACTCTGTGACATCAGCCTGAAGACATAAATCAACATTTATGAGGTCGCTTGAGGTCGGAAAGTCTCAAATCTAGAAACTTTGAAATACAAGGAAGTGATACTTGCTTTGTCCGATTCTGTCCATTTCCATGCTCACAGCGAATTGCTTGACTTCAACAGACAGTTGAGTAAAATGCACAATTGTTTGACTGCTATTGTGTTAAAATATTTCCACAAACTTGGCCGCTAATAACAGAGGAGGCGAGTTCCATAGCGGCAACTATGAGCATCGAAGACTTCAAGGAATCCTTTGGCTTGCATCAAAACTCTGTGCACCTTTATTTGTTCCAAAATGGAGGATTTGCAATAACTGTAGTTGGTTCACTGTTCTCATAAATAAAAGTATGTTAATAATGTCATGGTTTTCTTCTGTTGATGATTGGTATGAACATATTCAGTTTTTAATATGTACCATAACTGGTGCCCCCCCTGCGAAATTTAAAAACTTGGTGCCCCCAAGTCACAAGGTTTGCAATGGCAAAATGCAGATCAGAAGATATGCGCAAATTTAAACGGCTGAAAGCACAGCTCTGGAACAACAGTACATGTCAAATGCTTGCTGCAACCAACACAGTGTTCAGGGTGGTGTGCTCCTACTATTCTGATGTGTTTCCGAGTTTATTAGTTAGTGAATTATTTTTGATTAAAAAAAATAGTTCATTATATATTAATTCTTAAATCAGGTAGATTTAAGAAAATTTAAGAAAAATTGCAAGAATATATTTTTTTAAACTCTGTTTATGTGTAAACGTTTTCATCCCTGACAGATCCATTGCTAATTTGCCGAAAGGAATACATTTGCAGCCTGGCAACGTTTACTCATGACAAACAATTTACTTGTCCTTGTTTGTTTTTAAGTAAATTTTTAATACCAACTCAGCGCTACCTAACTCACAACAGAAACATGTTGAGAACTGAGATTGTATATCGTTTTTTAAACTTTTACTGAGCAATTAAAAAAAAATTCTAGTTGACATTCTTCCCTCCATAATGCCAATAGGTGACGGTTTTTTGAAGGTCTTCTCCCCATTGTTCTGAAAAAACGAATGACTCTGTATTACAATAGATCAGGGGTCGGGAACCTTTTTGACTAAGAGAGCCATCAAAGTAAAATATTTAGAAATGTTTTTCAGTTAGAGCCACACGCACGCGCGCACATAGAAACACTCGCGTGCGCACGCGCACACACACACGCGCGCGCGGCCACTTTTCAACAAAATATCAGAATGTATTATTTAAAATAACTTTGTGATAGTACTCACCGTTAACATGAATGGTTTTCCGTTCCTCGTGATTGGTAAAAATCCAGGCAAACGATCGGAATGAAATTCAATTTGGCGGTCCAGAGGCGAAGTTACTGCTCGCTAGGCTGCACACGGCTCACAAACTTCCACACTTGCTATCTGCAATCTACTTCTCGCAGAAGTATGTTGAGGCTAACGTTAACATGGGGCTTGTTAAAATGTCACATTCGACTATTTCATCTATGGTATTGTGTCATTGCAAATTCGAATCTGAACATTTTCTCTCCTCTAATGCTCCGGTGCATTCACGCAGAAGTGCACTAGTTGGGCTCATTTAAAGGGGCGTTTACCTGTTTCAACATGACGGCCTCTATCATCCAATCAAAATGGCGCTTTCGGCCATTCTAGGTCAGTGTCATCCAATCAAAATTGCGCTTTCCGCCAACTGCAGCCCCAACGGGAAATGAACGGCGAAAAAAACGACACTATGTATTTAGTTTTATCGGCGAGCCATATGCAATCAGCAAAAAAGCCATATATGGCTCGCGAGCTATAGGTTCCCGACCCCTGCAATAGATAATTAAATTGTCACAAAAAAACGAGCAGATTACAGTAAACCAAACATATGGGACATATTTAACTTTTCATGTTTCATGAAAAAAAGCTCTGTAAACACGTGGACTGTTACTGCAATGCTTACGTATTAAACTTAACTGTCTCTCTCTATATGTAGTCTTCCAACAAACCAAAATGAAGCAGAGAGGTTACAAGTTGTTTCATTTGCTTTTGTTTCTCTGACTTAATAGTGCTGACCAATTTGTAGTTATTCTGAATTGATTTTATTTCATTTTCTTATTCAGCACCACCCATCCACCGCTTATTACATCTTGATTGGTCTAAACAGGGACAGACAAATGATGCGCTTTCCAATATTTGGTTAAAGACAAAAAAATGCTAATTTTTTATTCATATTATCTATGGTTCTCATGCCACACCTTTTACATGACATAATGTCACCAAGTGATTGCTTCTTTGCGAGGGTGAGGGCTTTGCTGTTACCAGGTCAGGAATACTCGACCGACCAGCTCAAAATCGACTGTTTTGCCCTGGGGTGGCTAGATGGACACGATACCCTGCCACCGAAACGGCGACATCCATTAGCCACGAATAACATATAAAGCCCGTCGCAGAGGCTGTAAAAATAGGATTAGTGACGACTTGTTTCGTGTAAGCGACAAGGTAACCGCGCGAATTAAGCCCATGACAGCCTTAAAATAATGTAAGAAAAGTATGAACATTGCTAGCCGACGTTAGCCATCCTTGTGACCATCAAAACGGAGCGCCACACACAATAGATTTTTGTTTTATTACCTCGGTAAAAAAAGAAGAGGTCGTCTCCGTCGTCCCCGGGCGCTTCTGTGATGTGCGTTAACGTATCCAGAGAGCTTTGGTGCTCATGTTGTCGTTGTGTGTTGTTACAAAATCTAATGCGTTAACTGCCTGTCCTTGCTCGGATGTGACTGAAAGTCGGACAGAACACAACCCGTGATCACGTGACACGAACACGGAAGTAACCATCAATGCGCGTGATTGTGCTGTTGCCATAGAAACTATTTTTTAATTGATCTTTCAGTACCAAGGCAGTAGAATGTGACAAATAGAATCCAACTTGTGAATTTACTTTCCGTTTTTTATGTATGCGCTTTTCCTGAGATATACGTTGGACTGTCAGTTGGATAGTCAGTCTGCAGGTGGCACCAATGGTCCATAATAGACGCAGACAAATTAAACATGTCAATCCATCCATACATCCATCCGTTTTCCGATCTGCTTATGCTCACAATTACGCGGGGAGGGGGTGCTGGAGCCAATCCCAGGCGTCTTCGATCTGAACTGGTTGACAGCCAATCGCAGTGCGCACACACAAACAACCATGCTCGCTCACATACCTTGGGGCTATTTAGACTGATAGACAATTAAACAATATCACCATAAGATGATAGGCTTGTTTGAAATGATGTCACACATTCTCTCTCTCTCTCTCTCTCTCTCTCTCTCTCTCTCTCTCTCTCTCTCTCTCTCTCTCTCTCTCTCTCTCTCTCTCTCTCTCTCTCTCTCTCTCTCTCTCTCTCTCTCTCTGTCCCTCCCGCGCGTGTTTCTTTGTCTGGCCCCTCTTCTCTTCCCCAGAGTCTTTTCTGCTGCTGCCCCTTTGGGGGTCAGCACTCAGCTTTTTCTCTGTGCCGTCCCAAAGATAAAATAATCTTTTTATTTTTACTTTGATTCCTGCTTCATTAATTATGACCCCCATCACTGACCACAAATGTGTGGAAGTTGTTGCATTTATTCTGGATTCCCTTGTCCTGAATGAGGGTGTTGGCCATCTCTATGGCTTGATTTAAAGGACAACCGAGAACCTTTTTTAAAGTTACCCAAAACCGCCACTAGTTTTGGAGAGAAACACCAAAACTGGAGAGATTCAGAAAGTCCCGCCCCCAGTTCGTGACGTCTCGCCAGGATACTCCTTCACAAACTGCCTTGTTCCAGAATCAAAACAAGAGAGTTCAGATTCGGAAAACATAATTTCTTGTTACTCATCCAGTTATGAATATGATTCAAATAGTTCTGAAAAGCAAAGCATAAGTGGTTTGCGATCGATTAAAGAAGTCCTTCCGTATCAATTCAAGCGACGAAACTGGTGAATGACACGACATGAAGCATATGTGAAGCTCCGTGAATTAGCAATATAGCATATAACTTCGGTGTTACGTGGCATATAAGGACATGATTAAGAAATAATAAGCTACAAGATGTCAACATCAATGCAGATTGTTTACTGGTTGTGCATGCAAAAAGTTGTTTAAGCTTTTAAGATGAAAAGTTACGAAGTTACGTATGAATGGCCTTCTATACAATGGAGTTCATAATAAGAAAATTGTAGTGAATTGCAATTCACATCAAATTGAGAATTTAGTCACGGGGTTCGGAAAAGCATTCGTGTTCGATTCAAAGAAAAGACTGACTGTCGGAATGATACGTACCAGGTTTGACTGTCATCGACGCATACGTTTGGCTACACCAAAGAGCTCGATCCATGTTCTGAAGAATGTAATCATCTTTGGCTTGGAAGAGCTCCATTTTACTTACATACGTTAAACAAAATAATTTATGAGCTGGATGATCAGCCTCGAGAGGAGCAGAAACAACACGAGAGGATGACAGCGATTATCCATCGCTAACTCCGGTTAGCTCCTCGTTCCAGCAGCTGGATGTTTGTCCGATCGGTTTGCTCCACTAATATGGTGATTGCTCTCTTTCACCACTGGAAGCAACTTTCCACCCATTGTCAGGCTGAGAGGATGACAGCGGTTATCCAAGCGGGGATTCACACACTCCGAGGAGCTTCTCATTCGCCTCCGGCTGGCGCTCTCCTGCACTGGTCCGTTGTTTTTTTTTTTTTGTAAACTTACACCTTCTTTATGTGTGTTACCACAATTGGCTGCCACAGAACCATTCACCATCGTGTTATTTATGTAGTTTTCCTTCTAATTTTGCGATCAACATGGTGTTTTCAAATGAAACAAAGTACCCAAAATGCACTGTCTATCGCTTTCTCGGTCTGGGGCGTTCCCTCAGCAACGTCACTTCTGGCATCAACTCGAAAACAAGACTTCATGAATATTCAGCACGAGTTTTAAAACGTAAAATATAGCTATGTTCGGTGGAATTTTTGTAAAATGCAGTCAGTAGAAGTTGTCCTTTAAAGCTCTCGTGACCACAAATGTGGAAACTCTTGCCTTCATTATGTCTTGACAGGGGAGTCAATAATGAAGGTCTTCTGCAATCTTGATGCCTTTTTCCCCCTCCGTGAGCCGTCACCTTACCGTGGTGGGGGGGGTTGTGTGTCCCAATGATCCCAGGAGCAAAGGTTGTCTGTGGCTTTATGCCCCTGGCAAACAGGTCTGAGGTGAGGGACCAGACTAAGAACGGCAAGAAAGACATTGTCAACTGTTGACAATGTCTGTCTTTCTTTCTCTTGTTCTACCTTTTTCTCTTTTCTATTTTTTCTTTTATTAATCTTTCTCATTTTTTATTTCCTCTTTCTCACTTTTTCTTTCCTTTTCACATTTCTTTTTTGCCTCTTTTTCTCCCTCTGTGTGTCTGTATATGTGTGCGTGTACACACATATATATACATAGCTAAAACGTTTACCTGGATGCTGCTTTTTTTTCTAATTTACATTGATGATTTGTTGTGCGGTAATCAAAGCTTATGTTGTTTTAGTGTAAATACGTAAATGCTTATAAATATACACAATCAGAGATTGGAAATTTTTCTTGACCTTTTTTTGAGATGAGTCTGTTTTTTTACTTTATATTTAATTTTTGTAGCACTCCATGTTGTATGTGTTCAGGAGAAAGCCACATGAATTTAAAAAAATGAGATAATGTGTGCTTTTTTATATTAGTAATTCATTTTACATATAATTTTACCTTATTTGTGATAGTAAGTTAATTTAAGCGTAAAAAAAACTGAGGAGCCGAGCCAAAAGAACCTGCTCTCTAAAAAGAGCTCCAGCACACCCGCAACCCTACTGATTATACGCAGATTTAAGAATGGATGAAACTGCAAATAAATACGAAGGGAAAAAAAATCTGCATCTTTATTTGGCCATTTTAGATACATGAAAAACAAAAAGTCCCAATACAATACTCCTCTGACAAAGAACGTACACAAAAAAACTCACAAAATTCCATTTGTAACCGACAATAAATAAGAGTTGTTCCAGATGCATTGCTAATTTGCCAAAAGGAATACATCTGCAGCCTGGGGATGTTTACACATGACAAACAACTTAGTTGTCATTATTGTGTGTTTTAAATGAATTTTTAATACCAACACAGCCCTAGCCAACTCACAACCACAACAGAGACATGTTAAAAACCGAGATTATGCAGCCACTTAAACTATTGTTGGGTGAATTAAGAAAAAAATCCACTTGTTATACTTTCATAATTACAATTTAATGGGTTACAATTTTTTGAAGGTCTTCTTCCCATGTTTCAATGATATTAACCTGTATTTTTAATGTTATTTGTTTTGGGAAATAACAAACTCATTTCAAAATTCTCCTTCCTATTCAGAAGTACCGCTGCACCTCTCTGCCTTTTGCCATGTCTTGGTCAGAGTCGGAGAACTAATTGGACAAAACGTGTCCATTGAAAAGCATGCCAGAAAAAAAATGATGTCTTTATTTGGGAATTTTAGATACATTAAAAATGTCCCAATGGAATAGCCCTCTGACAAAGAACTCACACAATTCCATATGTAACTGACAATAAAAGATAGTTGTTATGGGAGAAATAAGCTGCCTCATAGGTCTGACTCATTTACATTTTGCAACATGCACAGTTCTGTGAATATTACAAAGGGCGCAGAGCGGGTTGGAGTAATAATAAAACCAGAGTTTACATTTAATTCTAAAGATATTCCTTGAATTCTGCATCAAATGGTGTGGAGACGTTATCAAGGATATGATGTTTATTGAGAATACTTAATGACCACTGAAATAAATATGCTTTTTATATCAGCAACTTCCCCGCAACATTTTTGAAATTCTTGTGAGATTCATAATGTGATAATATCATACTGTGACATCTGAATATCATTCCATCCCATGATTGTGAAAGAAGATGGCACGTTTCTTGGAGTAAATGGCAATCAGCATGTAAAAAAAATAACTAAGGTTTGACTTGAGCTCCAAAAAAGTAAACAAATAAAAAAAAACAGATCTCAAGGGAAGAGAGGGTGAAGTGAAGGAAAGCTACATTCACATTTTGCGAGCTGTCTAAAACCTGCAAAATTCAGGATGTTTTGTTGAAGAAGCTATTCCTACCAGACTCTGCATTGTGAAAACTTATGTTGATCTTTTATATGTAAATACATTACTGTATTTGCGCAGCCATCAAACACCCGTTCTCGTTTTTTTTTTAATATTACCTTTAAAGGTCACTGTCTAATTAAACAAAATGTCATTTTCTTCACTTTTTGGTTGTAACCCAATGTTTTTGGTGAAACCAAGCCATGCATTTCTGCAGATTGTAAAAACCTAAAAACTAATGTATACCCTAGAAAGAAGTATCCCATTTCTTTCAGTAGAACGGTCATGTGTATTGTCACAGAACATATTTTGTGGTCTTGAAAAATCAGCCCTAATGCTGAAAAATGATCTTGAATATGGGGAAAACACTGCGTTGAAAACGGCTGCCAGTGAACAATTTGCAATTTTGGAATGGGACAAAACAATAGGGGTGTTCAAACAGCACACATTTGAATCAGCGCTGCACCGTTGTATTTAGTTGCAATATACAACTATATATATATATATATATATATATATATATATATATATATATATATATATATATATATATCGTGTGTACATTTTGTGGATCGTTCACACATACAGTAAAGTCTCGTTATATCGATATTCAAGGGAGTCCGAAAAAATATCGATATAACCGGGACTATCGATATATCCGACCCTGTTTGCATGTAATTTTCTCCGTGCGTGCATAGAAATAGTATCGATATAACCGGGACTATCGATATATCCGATATCGATATAACGAGACTTTACTGTATAAAGCTGAGAAACGCGTTTATCCCAGTGTAGCCCCGCTTGCATTCCAACAGCATTTTCTGCTGCCGTGATTTGCGATAGGAATAATACGGAAATAAAACATGCGCATGTATAAACTGTACCATTGTTTATACTCCTCAAGACAACTCAACGCTGTTGTCCATCAGACACCGGAAAACTCATTTTTTGCTGCGGGCTACATTGTAGTTATGGTTTCCTCTCGAGGGCCGTTATGAATTTGGGAAAACCATGAGAATAGTTCATCTCCTCCACATATTACATACAGAATGCACAACAAATTAATGAATAACTAGCTTTCAAATCTGATGTCAAGAATAATGAATGTTATTCTAGTTTACATACAATAATTTAAGATTTTGGGCACTTGGGACTTGAGCAAGCATCATGGCACCTGACATGCTTGATTTGCTTTTGCGGGCCAAATAAAATAATGTGGCAGGCCAGATTTGCCCCCCGGGCCTTGACTTCGACACCTGTGCTGTAAAAGGATGAGAGCGGGAAGGTAAAGATGGCGGAAATACAACAGAGCAAGAAATACCCGATGTCATCAACTCTTCTCACATCTACCCCTGTCGCGTTCATATGTCCTATTTTGTATCAATGCTGACAGGACAACTCGCATTTACTCCGGAGTAAATATTTAAATCACTCCCCGAGCAGGGTTATATTTGCTGTAGTTTACACTCTTTTCAGGGGAGACATCAGTATAACGTAACTATGTATGCGTGAACGTTCTACGAGGGCATCCCCGGTGGTTACACCGGAGTTAAAGTTCCTGTGTGAACACCCCTAATGAGATGACGAGCTCATGTACACAAGGATGATTGTCCACAGTTATGTCGAGGTGATGAGTCATTGCCAGTTCCAAGTTATGTGTGTTAAAAATATCAATGACTCCCTTCATTGTACCTGGGGAGTTGTGGGAGAAAAATGCTTTTAAGATTGCTTGACCTTGTTCTTTTCCTGGTCATTGACATGCTGCTGATGTTGCGGCTGCTGCTCATCCCTGCTCTCCTCCCTCTCTGGCCTCTCATCGCTCTGCCTGGCAATGAGCAACCGGCAGGTGAGCAGGATGCCGAAGACCAGCGCGTGGGCGTAACGCTTGAGAGGGTCGCCGACAAGCTGATGGAAGAACAGCACGGCCAGCATGACCAGCAGGAGCACGAAATTGGCCACATCTTTGGGCCGGCCCGGAACCAAGGTAAGGACCACACCGCAGGACACCTCCAGGGAGCCAATGATCTTGCGCAGCAGCACAGAGGTTATGCCAACGTTTTTCAGGCCAGGCAAAGCTTTGGCATAGCTCTTGTACGCCCGTTTCTGGAGGCAAACACATGGTAGAAATTATGGCAAACCTTTTTTTTTTCTTTGTTGTCAATTTGTTTTATAGAAATCAATCCAAAAAAAAACCTCAGTACTTGAAAATGGCTCTTGGAAAAGAACAATATTGCGATGCTCCCCTCCGATGCCCTCTGTGTCTTGGAGGAAGTCACGACAGGCACTGGTCAATATTTATTCATTCAAAATCATTGTAAATACAGTACACCATATCCATACCATATCGTGCATCTTTTTTTCCTGATCCACTTATTCTCACAAGGGTTGCGGGGTGTGTCAGGGCCAATCCCAGCTGTCTCTTGACACCCCTGGCCTGGTTGCCAGCCAATCGCATGGTACTCATAGACAAACTTTCAGAATTTTGCTGCTGTGAAATGTAAATTTCTCCACTGCCAGACTAATAAAGGCAAATCCAATCCAATCCAAACAACCATTCATGCTCCTAGCCACACTTTACAATAATTTAGAGTGTTACCTACCGTGCCTGTTTTTAGAACGTTGACGGAAACCAGAATACCTGGAGAAAACCCATGCAGGCACAGGGAGAACAGGCAAAGTCCACATCGGAATCAAACGCTCCTCTGCAGTCTGACTACCAGGATGCCCTTGTTTTTCATATATGTAAAACATAAATCCCGTTTACCCATTTGAAACCTGTGATGTTTCTCACTTACATTAACAATGATCAAACCGATAACAACATGGACAGGGCTCTTCCCTTGCAGCTTGCACCAGAATTTACATAAACATAACTGGTCTGTTGTGAACTGCTTGTAGTCTAACACCTTCACCAACAGAGAGGGCAAAAATTTTGTCATAAAAACAGCCCGTAAATCCCAAGGTTTGTATATTTCAGCAGCTGCGGCAATGTTGCACATTTTCCCTATAATGTGTTCAAACTTGATGTTTAAGCATATGAATATTTCTAGTTCTGAAGTTGTGGAAAAAAATGCAGCCCTATTTTTCCCCATTGCCATGATGAGTCGTCGAATTGAATCTGGGGTCCATTGATACTGGCTTTTGAAACTTGTGGTGTACGAAGATAATTCCAGGGTAAGACAATCAGAGTTCATTAAACACGTTCAAATTTGCTGCTCATGAACCACAAACCCAGAGTTTGAACAGATCAACTCTGATATTAGTTTGTGAGTCAGTTTGTTGAACACTCTTTGTGAAACATGCCCCAGGATGTGGATTTTGCTTGGCAAAGTACCACGCGTGATTTCTCATTTTATATTTGTGTTTGAATATTTGTCTTGTTCAATGAACAACTGAAAGTGCATTGGTGGATGTGGCTGACCTTGAGCACACGTGAAGGAATCACAGCACCCGTTTCACCTTACTCAGGTTGTGCGCGTAAAGCTTATTAGATTTTCTTCAGAAGACGAAAAAACTTGAGTTGGCCCACTGTTCAGCCAATGTACCAACAATGTAGCTTTTTTTTCTTTTCATTGTCATATCAGACTACAACCAAGTCAAAATCAATTGATGAACACCAAATCAGCGCGATGTTATTTGTCTGTTTAGTCCAAATACATGACTGGATGCTGCAGTTAATTTCAACGGATTCATATTAGCGAGCCTATTCGAACGCACGTACGGCCTAGTTACCCGCTGATGTATGTGTTGGTAGTCATACATCCCGGCGTTTATGCAATTTTCAGGCAGGATGTTTAAAGGACAGAGTTTGTTTGGAGTATTAAATGAGATCATAGTGGTGTGAAAGAGAACGTTAAGCGGTTATTTTGCGGTGAGTTGAATATTTAGGTCATCCATCCTGCACAGAACAATGGCCTCCCCCCACTTCTCCTTCACTCACTCACCATCTCGCTATACGCATCTTTGCTAAGCCTCGGTGTCAGTTTAATGGTCCCCATGAAGACGAAGAACAAGCCGAGGGCGAAGGAGAGGGCCACGATGGTGATCGTCCTCGGTGAGGGCATTTTCTGGACGACAAGCAGTCACGTTGGGGTCGCGATGAATGGGGGTCGGTGCGCCGGATGCTGCTGCCGGGTGCCTTGCTAAATTGCTAAATAATGATCGCGCACCGACAACCTGCAAGTCTTCCGCGGGAGGGCGCACGGAATCGTAAAGGACTGCGGTCAAGCCAGCCGAAAGACACAACATTCAAGCCAAACCAACCACCACAGCACTGTGAATTACGGTAAATCTACACGAGCGAGCGATGTTGCCCCCCTTCAAAATAAAAGCTTAACAAAAATACATGCTCATCGGTGGTTTCTCGATTATAAATTTAGTTCTCTGCCGTTATGACACAACCAGTTCACCCGGGGACAGCAGCTTTCTCACTTGCACCAGAAATGTTGAACATGACATTGAAAGCAAAGTAGCTGTTAACTTTGCATCAACGAATTTATACAATAAAACAACAAAAAAAAAACAAATATAATAAAAGATCCACTCGGAACTTGTATGCTCATGTGCAATGGGAGGCCTGAGAACGGTAATGAGAACCAACTTGAGCACATTACATTATCCTTCAGTTTATTTGTGTTGTTTTCCACAAGAGCTGGCATGTCCCACTGACACTTGAACTCTGCATGCAGGTGAAGTATTGACAATAGATGTGTCTCAAACGAGAAATGTGCATTACCTCCACGGATGGATTCCCATTTTGGGGATGGAGAATGGAGGGCAAGAATTTTTTGATGTCGTTTTATTATCATTTTATTAAAAAACAGAGAATTACAAATACCTATGTCCATGCATGCAGTTTGGATCTTTATTTTCAATAAAACAGTATACCTCCACTATCTGATTGAATCTGCGTTTTGAAAGACTTGCAGATCCACTGAGAAATTGACATTTGTCCATCAAATTATATTCTGTCTATTTTGGTGAGTAGAAGGATGCCACAGAAGCTCATTTTCCCTGAGCTTGACGCTCCTTAAGAGCCAATATGGCTTTTCGGTAAAGATCTAGGAGGAAAAAAAAGTTTTTTATTATAGTATCGAACAATTAATCTGCATGTGTTGGGGGAGTGGATAATCCTCACCAAATGTGGTGGAGAGGTCAACAGGTTGAGTGGAAGTTCCAGATGTACCTTCGGTGTTGATTTTGTTCCTCCTTTTAACTTTCACACCTTTCTTTGTTTTCCTCTTTTCCCGGTTGGCTGCACAGACAAATCAATGCATTGCAGGACAAAAATCCCTTGTTAATTAAAAGTCTCACCTGAGTTGCAAACAAATATTGATCTTTTAGAGATATTACACAGCCTCATAAATACTGTAATAGCAATACAGTACAAGATGAATGTCAGGTGCGGGTATAATTTATTGTCACTTGGGTCACTTGCGTGCGTGCATATATATATATATATATATATATATATATATATATATATATATAAACGAGCCTCACCTCTGAGGGGTTTCTCCTCACTAGGCCTAGGCGTGGATTCAGGCGCATTTGGTGTCTCCTCTTTCACTTTGCCCTTCTGTTTGTGTCTTCCCCTACTGGGGGGGATGAGTGTACCACTGGGTTTCTCTCGATGGTCGACGTTCTCAGTCTCCCCTCGACTTGTCTCATCTTCCTCCTCGCTCACTACTGCTTTGTTTTGTTTATCTTTGTTAACTTTGGTCGTCCTTTTTTTCCTCCTGTTAAATTCCTTCTTTTGTAGTGTATCCTCCTGCCAAATGCAGTACAATTTGTCCAGAATAGATGTATGACAAGGCGGAATTCAAGTACACGTAGTCTTGTCCAAAATCGATTTACCTTTTGCATTATGTTCTGGATGGGCTTCAACTTTCCTTGTGCATTTGTCATTTTCCTTTCCTTGTTCTTTGGCCTGTGAACCGTGGTGAGGTCTGACTTGCTGGTTCTCGTGCTGTGGTTACATGTGAGAATAGATAATTCATTCATTCATTCATTTTTCTAGTGGCCTTATCCTCACTCGGGCCACTGAGGGTGCTGGAGCCTATCCCAGCTGTCTTTGGGCAGTAGGTGGGGGACACCCTGAACACAGAAATTACCAACCGCTTTCATAGTGAAAGCACTCAATCAGCTTGCCATGGATGTTTTTTTTAATGTGGGAGGAAACCGGAATACCCGAAGAAAACACACACAAGCACAGGGAGAACATGGAAACTCCACACAGGAAGGTCAGAGCTGGAATTGAACCCAGTACCTCTGCACTGTGAAGTGGATGTGCTAACCACTTGACGACTGGGCCGCTAGGATGGATAATATGAAGTCAAATGAAGGTTTCAGTTGATTATTGCATTATACCATCACATTGTGGATTCATCCATTCATTTTCTATTGTGCTTCTCCTCATGCTGGAAGCCTATCCAGGCTCCTGCAATACACTGATCACCAGTCAGTCTTGGTGCACTGCTGTGATGGTGCATGTCTGATGTTGCTCTGGTTCAAGGAATGCTCGGTTTGTTTGAGGGCTCAGATGCATGGAAAATTAGAAACATTGGCACGGGCATCAACAAAAACCTTCGTTTGTGTATTTTCCATTCAGCTCTCATCACAATGTGGACGTACTCATAATGTACTGGCACTGAGCATGACTCACCGTTCGCTCTTGTTTCCTTTTCTCGCCTTCTCCGCCTTGCCATCTGTCTCTATGGGCTCAAGAGGCCTCCTGCTGTCCTGTGCCACACGGTTGCACAGGCCCGGGTAATCCAGACAGACAGCTCGCAGCAGCCAGCGAAGCCCTCGTAACGCCTTCCTGTCCGACCAGCGCCGAACGTCCATGAAGGCTGAACAAGGCTCCTTGTGGGGAAAGGGGACCATAGTCCATTTCATGTTAGTTTGATGTGAGATGAGTTCATGTTACTGTGAGACTTACGATATGGCACACGGAGCGGCTCTGGTTGACTAGCTTCTCCAAAGAGAGCATCTCGATCAGCTCACTTCCCAGCAAGGCATTCATTTTGTCTTGTTTGTTTGCCAAGCTGTAAAGATGGTCAATGATGGACAGACTGAGTTTTAGAATTCAGTTGTTAAATCAGACATCTTAAAAAAAAAAAGAACTTTTTCATCAGTGTTGAAATTGTGGTTAGCATATTGCCTCATAGTTCTTGGTTGTTTGCAGCGTTCATTTTGCGGTTATTTTGTGTGATTTTTAGTTTGCAGGTTTGTTTGTTTGTCGTCTTCCGCACTGTTTTCTCTGTTCTTGGTTGAGAGAACAGCATGAGTGGTTCTTGTGTGCGCTTTGACCAGCAGCATGTTTACACCAGTTTCATTTCGGAAAATATTGCTTCTATTAACCTTTTAACTTTTCTACTTGCCACAGCAGTGAGGAGCTACAGGCGCAGGGGACAAGACCCGGTAATAAAATGAAGTCAAGAGTGGACAACGCGGGACAGAACAACTAAACCGCTCATTCCGTATGTGTGATTCTCACCACCGGATAAACCACCCACTAAAAAGCTATGTGCTGCTGATAATAAATAATCATCATCAGTATAGTGATATGCCACAACAGAGTAATGTTGGGAAATTTAGGTTCTGTAGAGAGAGAAAAAACAAGGAATATAATTACACCAGGATGGGTTTTCCTGCCACTCTGGGCTGCTTGAGCAGGTCAGCCAAGACCTCCTTGACTTCCTTTATCCTCGGCCGGTCGCTGGAGTCCACCACAAAGATGATGCCGTGTGCCTCTCCATAATGCTCCCTCCAAGACCCCTGTGATTCTACTGAGCCACCCAAATCCAACAGGGTGACCAGATAGTTCTCCACCCTCAGCTCATTCCTCACGCAGCCTTGGGTGGGGCCTCCTTCCACCCCTTTGGGCACTGCAGGTGATAGAAGAAATACAGAACGGGAAAACTATCAAATGGTGAAAGTGAAACCAAATGAATATTTTTAAACGGCCATAATTTGTTTAATAATTCAAAATGTGGCTACCAGTTGAAACATATTCTGGTAACTTTGAAGATAGCAAGAAAAATAGTGTTATTGCATGTCAACATAAAAATGCCTTTCTATAAATAATAACTCCCTACATAATGAATGCCTCATATACTGTACAATTGAGTCAACAAGATGGCCACACCTGTTACGTGTGGAAATACAGTATTTGATAAAACAAAAAATTCATCAAACATTGATGGAGATGTAATATTTATTGCTAATAATTCATTGATTTGTACCTCTTAACATGCCCCGGATGGAGGACGTCTTTCCTGCTTTGTCAAGACCCACCACGAGAACAGTCACTGGCCTATAAAATAAATCAAACATTCACAATTGAAATCAAATCAGTGAGCAAAATTAAGATGGCACTAAATGTGTTGAATGAATCATTAAGCAACATGAAAGAACGAATAAACTGAAGTGATTTGAGTTTGAGGAACTCTAAACATGTCCATCTCGAATAATTCTTTTTTATTGTCATGAATGCAAATAAAATTCTTTTCTTCCAGTGTTCCTAAAAAGAAATACAGATTTTGTTAATGTATCTTTGATGGAGGTGAAAATAACACCCCATAATATTGTACTTTATACAAACATGAAATAATTACATGACTGAATAAAAGGAATTCAATAGTTTTTTTCTGTCAGTGCGTCAATCGAATGTGCGGTTCTCTCTGCTGTGTCTGCTTTGGCCGCCTGGGGGCAACATAAGACAGAGAGATGGACCTTCTTTTCCTTTGCACAGCGAATCAGTGTCCTCCATCTTCAGAGGTTTGATTCGGATGTTTGTTTTGGTTAAGCTTTTATACTGCTTTAAAGACTTTTCAACTCTTCACAGCACATCAGAATGACACGAATATTAGTAATTCTTTTCAGAAGATAGAGAATATAATAGGATCACTAAACAGTGATCCTATTATATTCTTTATCTATTATGTTCGGCCCGCTGCTGAATAAATTATTGTACATAACCAGCAAACACAACATAGATGCTATCTAGCATTTGCATTAAGGTAGAAGACTGAAGGCAAAGCAATGTGGTTATTTTAAATATGGTGTAAGTCCCTGTGTTTAATGTTTAGTTTGACAGTAGATTTTAAAACGGGAGTGGCTATTGAAGAATTGAAGACATTTTTTTCAAAGAATTCATAGTTTGCCAAATTGCTGCTTTTCAAGAGTTCAGCTGCTATCAAGTTGACTCACTTGTATGACAAGGCACCATCTTATGAGAAAAATTGCGGTGATTTACATCAAGTGCAGCATCAGTCAAACATTCTTTGCAAATTTCCCCATTCTGGGACGATTAAAGGCTTTCTGATTCTGATTCTAGCATCCAGTAGTGATGCTTGACAAGATCACCTTATTGGCTCCTGGATTTTGGAGAACCAGGTGCAACAGTTGCTCATCAGATTGAACATGTTGTCTTGGGGTGAGCAAGGCACGCACATTGGCCACCATTTTCTCTGCAAGCGGTACCTGGTGACACAAGGGGACATCATTACTATCACAAAACACCAAATGAAATCTCACACGATCGGCTGAAAAATACATCTCATTTGTGGGTGCATTTCTGTAGAGTTAATAAAAGATAATCCTGGATGATGTATCAGATGATTCCGCCTTTTATTTGTGTCACATTTACAAAGGATGACTTCCTTCTCCATGTCTCAATATGGCTTTCCTTTGCCTGAATACACGCTCAGTGTTACATATGGATTTCATTATCTTTCAACATCATGGGAAATCTAATTTTCTTTAATTCTTATTGAAATAAATCAAGTGATGCACTTTAGTATGTATCAGAAATGCATAATCGATAACAATTATCAAAACACAAAAATCAATATGTATTCATGCCTAAGCATCTATTGGGCCAGAGTACTAAGACAGTGAATAAAAAAAACACTTTTTTATCAGACTTTTTCAGCAGTTTTAATATTCAGGCATTTTTACCAGAAAAGATTTCTTTAATCAAATGTGATGCCAAGCTTTGACCAAATTACATGATAGAGGTGAAAAAGCCTGGTCTGGTCATATAGCTCCAATGACCGAAACTTCCTCCATGTGGTGTATACGCATGAGACACTGCCCTATTTTCGGGCCATGTGGTCAATGTGGTGTGTACTACACAGCAGGTGTCTGAGGGCAGCAGATGGCATCAAGAACAAAACACACACACAAACATCACTCCAGTGCATCTGTTGTGTCTTTGTGTAATGTGCTAAACACAGTTTAGGGTGGTGTGCGTTTCCTATCTTGCTCACAACTTGACCCTGATTTCCTTTCACACATGTTCACCATACTACGGTAGGTTCAGACGATCACATTGTCCATGTCTACTTCACATTTCTCGCAAACATTCTTGTGAAATAAAGGCTAATTGTGTACACTCTAAACAACATTGACTGTCTGAAAGAATTTTTTACAGTATTTTTTTAAAGAATGGAATAGTTTGCTTTTTTGCTTCTGATTTCGGAACTAGCTATCCATGCATTTGTTAAGACTGCAAGTAGTAAGACAATACATTTTAACAGCGAGGAGTCACAAAATAATTACAAATAATTATGATTTCGCCCATGACAAAAATGGGTTTCAAGGGGCAATATTTATTTCATATTTGGTATTTCTTGGTTTATTTTTTATTTTTTTCCTAGAAAAAGTGGCTACCTCTAGAGGTTGAGTGTAATTGTGGTTCTCAGTCCAGGCATCCAGCAAATCTACGGGCACAGTATTTTGTGAATGGTTAGCAATTTTTTTCTTGATTGATTATTCTATTTAAGTTAATAATAACAAAAGGGGAATTAGCCCACTGAAGTTAATGAAATGTCTGGTTGATCCGGAGCAGAGAAAACCACATAATCATGTGTGATTTATATATTGAGCAGGGTCTTAAAATGTACAAAACATATGCTTAGCCTTAGCAATCACAACCCTGCCGCTATTGAAAAATAAACATACAATAATGGACTCCAACCTAACTTTAGCGGCTCATTGTTGCATTCAATTTAAAAAAAATGTACAAGGTAATAAATGAATGATACGTACAGAAGTAGGTCTATGTCCATGCAACTGTTTCCAAACACCAATGTATTAACATCTTGTACCTATTTGCCACAACATTTAATCAGGCTCACGGTAAGCCTCCACTCACCCCATGTGGGAGTTGCAGTTGTGTTTTGGTCTCGTAGCCAATCACAGGGACACTGCGTGACCCGTGAGCCTGGCCTATTGGATGTTTCTTCTTTAACGGGACTAAAGTACACTAATGGGGATCTCCATGAGGTGAGTTTAGCCCACAGAGGGCTAAATGGAACTCATGGTGTGACAAGTGATGCCTGAACTTGGCACCAAGTTGCATTTGGTCACCCATTTTGTCTGGAAGGAAAATGACATCATCTTGACAACGAAGAAGCCCATGTGGCACCTTACCTTGTACATGTGAATCGATCGTTCTCAATATATGGAATTTAAATACAATATTGATGCAGACAAACATTCATTCATTTTCCGAACCGCTTTATCTTCATTAGGGTCGTGAAAGGGTGCTGGAGCCTATCTCAGCTGTCATCAGGCAGTTGGCAGGGGACACTTCTTTTATTGAAGCATGTTTTTAAAATGTGGGAGGAACTGGAGTACCCAGAGAAAATCCATGCATGCCCAGGGTGAACAAACTCCACACAGGGAGGCCGGAGCAGGGTTTGACCTTACCACCAGCTAATAATGCATACGGCATGCTAACCACTCGACTACTGGGCTGCCCTACAGATAAACTAGACACATATTCTGGGTGAAATTCAATAATAGTATTGCTGTTGTTGCAAAAGCTAAAGAATATGTTATCATCTGAATAATTTGACTTTGTCTCTCTATGCATGTTGCTCCACCATTAGTGATCATATGTATGTTGCTTCAAGGGTAATACCCATCCAACTCAATGCTGGTGATAGGCACACGAATGCCATTTCCCATTCGGTGTTTGCATTAAGCTAATGCATGTAAGTCTTTTAGTTTTGTGTTTGATTTGACAGTAAACACCAGCAAGAATTGGCAGTAAACCGCTTCAAGGCTGTTTTTAAGGCATTGGTCACGCACGATTTGACAGACTGCTTGTTTGTTGTGAAATAAGTTGTATTGAATTCACTGCCACCATGTTCTATCTCGTTCATAATCTTATTTTATAATGCAGCATATTTATCGACACTTGCATTACAGATCACAAAGAGAGGACCAACTAGTCAAATAACATTAGGAACAAAATGCACATGTACAGAAAACTATCCCTAGATGGCGGTACAGTTACAGAATTGTTTTTGTTATTGCCTACAATGCATTAAATTAAAGCAAGGCACCATATTTTTCAGCAATATTTCTTCCATAATTTTAGAAAAAAAACATCCATGCTAAACATTGAAAATATTCAGGGTGGTACTTGCGAGTATTGATGGATGTCCTCTCTATTGTTAATTCATGACTAAAAGCGTGAGGTCGATGCTCATTTTTTTGTCAAATACCATCTAGGTGTGCCTTAGTAATACACTAATTTGGATGGTAATCATAGTAGCTATTGTGTGATTTTACTTAAAGTGTGTGATTTTACTTAAGGTAGATCAATGTTAAGAGTGGGGGTTCTAGGGTTACTTTGTTTATCTCATTAAGTTATTACACTAATGTCCAGTCAGGTACCACCCTCTGCTGCAAACCGCTACACTCAAACACACATACACATTCACAGAGGGCCAAAAACAGCTGGGTGAAGAAAACTGGGCACACCCATGTTTGCTCCACATAGCAAACATGCCTCAATGACCCCTGACAGTTGATTTTGCACTCTGTGCTCGGCTCCTGATTCAGAGTTGAAGATCTCAAAGGAAGCAAGCCTGACGTCTGCTGCTCCATAATGAAATTTCCATCTTTCGCTTTCCCCAAGGCCCCACAGAAGCACAGGAAGTAGATAGCAAAAACAATCACTGCTGGAATATCATCCTGTTCAACTGTCAACTCTCAATGAAATACAAACTTGAAAAATGACGGTGACATATTATATATACAGTAATTGTTTGAGCCATTAAAAAAAAGTCCTCTCGTGGCTGAGTATGTCCTACAGTGATTGTGAGGCTTTTCCACATCACTTTGCAAACCTCTTGTCTACACGTCGGCTGTCGTGTCACACTGTTTTTCTTTTTGTTTTTTGCCATCACTCTTTTGTCTTTCATCACTTTGCTGCTGTGAAATGTAAATTTCTCCACTGTGAGACTAATAAAGGCATATCCAATCCAATCCAATCCTCTGTCTTAAATATTGCTTGAAGCACTTTTTCTACATTGCCTGTTGTCACAAATCACTGCCAATGCTTACTTGGGATGCCCAAATGTATCACTGGCCACTATTTTAGCCAAGCCCAAAACAATCAGGAAAACAGTTAGGGGGGAATTTAATTAGTTCCATAAATAAGTACTACATATATATGTAGTATATGTATGTCTCAGTCTTTGCATATATTCAACAATCATCTCTAAAGATGCATCACGTACGTATTTAAAAACAAATCTCCGTTCACTCAACAGGGTCTTGACAGACAAGTGTAAGACGTTTGCCGTTCTATTATAACAAAAATGTTTAAAAATTGCATGCAGTAAATGCTAAAAAATCTTTGAACTTTAGAATGGGATAAAATGTATTCATGATAAAATATTTTATTATGAGATTTTTATTTGAATCCTTTGAGGAATGATGAAGGAGGATGTCTGAATTGGTTTTGTAGCCTCTTTGGGGGGGGGGGGGGGGGGAATTAAACATTGTTGAGCTGAAAAGCTGCATTTTCAGGCATATTTCCACATAAAATGTGTGTTTTTTAATTAAATGAACTTACCAGTTTTTGACTATAGGTACATGCATTTGGCTATAATAAAATCATACGCAAACAGCTGCTCATTTGCTTTTTATGTTTCAGCCACACTGTCAGACTAGTTCCCTTAACCTCAATTTCAACATATGATCCAGAAAGCCACCATGACCTGGACAACCACCGTGACAAATCAGGACGCGTCCGTGTAAAAAGTCAATGAGTTGCAGAGTGAGTCACTCTTTGTTATTGTTTCTCTCTCTCAACTGTACAGTTCCCAGCGCAACAAGTCCGAGGACAACCAATGGGTGAACTCTAAAAATGGAAGTGCAAAGCAGCTGAACTCTCAAAGCTAAATGTATCCCATTGCCAAGCTGTAGTGTGCTCCCCTGTATTTGTACTTGACAAAAACATGATATACTGCAAAACACTCATCAATTATTGGTTGAATGCAGTAGAATAATCCAAAAGGGATGACATTAGCATGTAACCGTGTGCTGAAAAAGGCATCCTTAAGAAGATAATATTTAAACAAGTATTTAGATAAAAGCAGCACGAGGACGTCATTTCAATGCACTATGTATTTAGGTGTAACTGACAGAATCCAGCTGTGAGTTCTTCTCTGAAGAGGTTGGTGCCAAAAAAGCTTTTTTTTGTTCAAGCAAGAGATTAGGAAAAGAGAAATAGCAAAAGGGAATCATGGATAAAGAATAATGTTTGGTGAAATACATTGTTATATCGATTCATATTCAATAGAGTACTTATAAGGTTGCTGTCTATTTCTATCCTAGAAGTTCCCCTCAACCTTTCATTTGTGTGCGTGTGTGCGTGCGCGTGTGTGGTGCGTGTGTCTGCGTGCGTGTGTGCGCGCGCGCGCGTGTGTGTGTGTGTGTGTGTGCGTGCGCGCGTGTGTGCGCGTGTATAAACAGTCTCGATTTTTTTGAATGCGTCAAAACCGGATATGCACTCCTTGTCCGATGCTCTTATTTTACGTGGCAGTCGTTTCCACATCCGCCATTGTTTTGTGAGCCAGCTTGCTTGCTCTTTTATACACAACCACCAACCACTTAGGTGCATACCATGAAGCAGCTGAAAACACATGGGGTTACAATCATGTAAAGTATCGCCGCCAGCAAGTCAACGTTCACATAGCTCAAACAATGCACGAGATGGAACGAGAAAGAAGATCTTTGGAGGTTTTAACGATGATTAAGTTGACGACGTGACGAGGCGGAACTTCCACGCCGACGGACCGAGCGAGCCGAACGGCACTGACGCCGGCTGCGGAACGAACCCACTGCTGCTTACCAGGCCTTTCCTCTGAATAACATCTATCAAAACTTGATGTGTTTATTGCTTTGAGCGCAGGAAAGAACAATGGTGGCAGGTTGGAGAGCTGGAGCCGACTTACACGTGGAAATACGTTTTTTTTTTTTTTTTTCAATTAAATGAGCTTTCACCCCGGGTGCTTGAAGCGTGAAAAAAGTTGTATTTTGTTGCTGTCGCAATGGAGGAGCAAGAGAGGGAGATTTCTTACGACGACCCCCCGGCGTCGGACTGCGAGGTTGTGGTCGTGGTGAATCGGAGTCGATTGCGCCCTCCGCTGGGCGTGGTGCTCGCCACGGTGCTCTACTGCGCCGAGCTGCTGAACGCCGCCGTGCTGTGCAGCAGTTACCACCGCACGGACGACGAGCACTGGCTAGGATTTACCATCACCTTCATGCTGCTGCCGGCCGTGCTCATCCAAATGACCCTCATCTTCATCCACAGGGACGTGGGCCGAGACCGGCCGCTCGTCCTTCTGCTGCACCTGCTACTCCTCGGGCCTATCATCAGGTAGGTTTTCACCCCCACCCCAATCAAGCAGAAAGGAAAATCACAAGCGGAGAAGGCAAAAGTACCCACACTGTAAACTTTAGAAACAATTGTGTGGAAAAAAAACTCAATAAAAAAAAATCATAAATAAATATAACCTACAATTGGGCCTCACACGATTAATTTTAGAGCACTTCTGATGAGCAAATATTATCATGATTTATCTAGTAACACAACCAAAAAATGTAGCTCTGTATGGTGGCAGTGAACAACAAGCCGTGGTTTGTCAAGTCCTGAACAATTTATCATAAAGATGCCTTGAAGCTGTTTTTTGACCAAGTTTCTTGCCAAAAGATATGTAGAACAAAAAGTCTTGGTGCAGTCTGATCTGTTTTAGCTTAATGTTAAAAGACAATGCATAGGTGGGTTAATACATAGCATCAGTGTTACCTTTATGCAACCTGATATGTTGGCACAAATGGTGGAGAAACACACACAGACAGATAATATAACAACACAGGTATGTATATATTCTCTAAACCCCTGAAAAACAACTACAATGACTGCAGTTGATTTAGGAGTGATTGTCTACATTTGTATTTATATGTATGTATGCATGATACTTCACATATACTCTGTGGTCAAGGCTTGCGCACCAGGAATATAAAAAACTTTAATTCTAATGGAACTAAGTAAACTAACATTTATCTCAAGACACCAATGGGGTGATTCAAATCCACCATTCTGTGGTATGCGGCTAAACACAATCAGAAGCACTGACATATAGTAAACTCGAAAAGCCAAAATGTGGGTCTGTTGTTATGTCGTGTAAAAAAAAGAAGATACTTATCACCATTGATATAACCAGGAGCTGGGAGCAAAATTTTGAGATTTTTCATGGCCCCAAAATCTCAATCAATAGATCAATCAAGATCTAAATCAGGGTTGACTTGAGCCTTGTTAAGTTTTTTTTTATTTTTACATTGCATCATCTGGTCATCTGCAACCATTGAATTAAGTCATGAGGCTGTTTGACACAGTGAGGATCAGAAGGGACAGATTCCGGCATGCCTTGAATACGAATCACCTGACTTACGGGTTTTTCGAGATACGAGCTTTTGTTCAGCTTTTTTTATTTGATTTGCAAGTTCAAACTCCAAACTTGTGATTCGAACATTTTTCACCGGTAGGACTCACAAGGTGTGTCACATGGCTAAATGACAGAATCACAATATTGCCAGTTCAACATTACACATGACGTGGAATACATGACTGGAAGTTTGCGATGCAGTGTCACAAGGCAAGATTCTCAGTGGTCACCGTACTTAGTAACATATGACTGACAAACTCAAAATATTTGTTTCTCAAATCATTTGAACTGTTTCATTTTTAAGGCATAGCTGAATTTACTATAAAAATATTTACTGAAATTAAATTAGCCCCACTTGTGCTGTTTAAATGGTTTAAAAAAAACAAGAAAACGTTTTAGATAATATTCCCACTATAACTTCACAGTAGATTCTCTACTCTATATGGTGAGAAATGTCATCATTATTTCATTATTTAAAATGTCATCATTATTTTAATGTCCCTCTTAATATAAAATGACAATGTCCTCTAAATTCCACACTATAAGTTGATCTCCAAATTCATGTTAAAATGTTATTTAAGGCTTCACACTAATACCAGAAACTTTATGGACTGTACAACTCCACAATCTGAATAATAATTCCCAAATGATAGTTGTCTCTAAAATGTCCTCATTCACAAAGTCAATAATGATCCTGAATTGCGTAATATGTTCCCGTTGTGAGCAGACTCGTAATCCAGATGGAAATAACAGAAGGCCACACGCTGAATAAAACATTCTCCCACACGATATATTGGATGCTGAACACAATCGGTCGTGTTATACTGTTCGACCAACCGCTGAGTGGACATTTACTACAAACTGAAATTGAATTAATGAAACTCACAATTATGTGTACAGTATAAGCAATGTCTGAAGTCGCCAACAATAACATAGAAGTACGTTCTTGAAGGGGAAGGTGTGGAATGCCAGTGGTACCTTGGACTTGTTCCCAGCCAATCGTAGGCCTGCACTCATATGTTCATATCAACATTGTCGACAGATGCAGTGAGACTTCTCATCTGGTTTTTCAAAGTCTGTTTGTAAAATGTGGCTTTTCCGATGAAAATGGCTTAAACATTATTAAACCAACTAATTGGTGATTACTGGCATTCTTTTTTGCTGTTGTTGTTTAAGATTTGGGTGTGATGCATTGTCATTCCTGCCGTTGATCCTGTAAGATGATGGACCAATTTGCACCATTGTCTACTATTGGATGTGTCCCAATCCTTTTTGAATTAGTACCAAATATAGTGATTGGTTTGTGTGTACATTAAAACGAAAGGACAACACAAAAAATGGGGTGTTTTTGTCCAGATTTTAAGCAATAACCACCCAAAGGCCGAGCTTTCAAGTGTCCATCAACTTCACTTGCAGAGTACAAAACTAGAAAAATGTGTTATCTTGTATCTGATTTACGCTCACGCCAAAGGAATTCTCCTCTCTCGTCAATGACTTAAATGGAAAGTGAGCACGTGTTCACCTTTGAACATCACCCTAAGCAGAATGTGCGATGAATCAAAGGCCAGAAAGAGCGTCCACTCATACTGAAGCAACAGTAGCATTTGTCCTGCATTCCGCTTCCTCTGCTTTATCTCAAGCCAATGTAAACACAATGCCTATGCTGCCTGTCGGCTTCCTGGGCTGTACTTGATGATTTAATGGCTGAGCTCGCGGCTACGCAGTCAAACATCCTCTGACGCCTGCCGTTCAACACCGAATGAAGAATTTCAAATGAAACTACATGTGCAAGCTAATAATGAAAACAAATTGAGCACACTTGTTTTTCTTTCTTCCTGAGTTCAATGATGATCACGTAGCATGTCTTGAAAAGGTTAGCAATCCTGCTATATGTCCAATGATATGTCTTCAATGCATTACATTTTTGCTGATTTGAAAGTACAGCAAAGCATAACAGAATGCAGAATATCATTGTCTTTTTGAAGTTACTTTTGACTGGGGAGCGTCACTATTTGTCCACAAGGATGAACCAAGTCAATCTGGTTCCATTATCATTTTCCTTCAATATTTGCCCTTTTGTTCAAGTCTGTATACCATTTAGTGCTTGTTTTGTCACATCCAGGCTCATCATCAGTAAGAGGGCACTCGCTCCCTCTTAGTAAGTGTAGAAGAACCAAAAAACAACAATTTTGCCATGTCAAACTTTTATCATGAAGTACCCATGACGCCTCACGACACACCAGGACAATTCAAAACAGGATGTGAGACACTAATTCAGCCGATCCTCCATGAAGCGTCTTCAGCTGCCCCCAAAACGCTGCTGCTCGCCTCTTGACTGGTACTCGTAAGAGGGAGCACACAACTCCTACTCTGGCATCCCTTCACTGACTCCCAATACATTTTAGAGTTATTTTCAAGATCGTATTATTTTTCTTCAAATCTTTAAATGGCCTCTTTCCTCTTACCTCGCCGAGCTAATCCACCCTACACACCTTTCTGGCGCCTCAGGTCTGCTGACCAGACATTATTAGATGTACCAAAAACTAAACGTAGGCTTAGAGTGGACAGGCCTTTTCTGTTGCTGGTCCCACTCTCTGGAATGACCTGCCACTGAACATTCGGCAAGCCCCCTCGCTGCCCATCTTTAAAACAAGTCACTTATAGTCTTTGGCATTCGATTCAGCATGATTCCAACTTGATGTTGGTTTCACTCCCTGGTGCTTTCTACTATCTTTGGGACTGTTTATTTCCTTGTCCATGTTAAGCGCTTTGTTTACAGCTTCAGCTGTTGTTAAAGTGCAATATAAATCAATACGTATTGGATTGTATTGTAGTCTGACATCAACATATGACGTTCCTATTTTGAATGTTTTTTCAAAAGTGATAAAAATTGCCCCTCTTGCTTCAACGTGTCTCCTCAAGTCCCCACTCAGCCAGCAAAACATAATTACTGCATCACACTCAACTCGTCCCAGCACGCTCAGCTTTTTATGGTTGCTGGCTCTACTCCCAGCTTGCACACCTGAAATGGATACACGGTCTTGCCAGTGGCCTGTCGGCTTGATTGTGGGCGGTCCTAAACAGGATGATCTTGCTGAAGAGCTGTCGAAAGAATTTCCTGAGAAAGAATGGTGAATGGTGACACAAAGTTGCTCTGTGTACTGAGCTTGAACCCCAACAGAGACAGCCATAAAAGCATGTCACCGTATTGATTCCCTTGCTAAATTTATCTATTGATATTTCCCAGCTGGCTCTCAAGAGCCTGAGTGCACCCCTTGGCCGGACCACACAAATGCTCGTATCAGTTTGTGAGGGGAGGGTTATGATAAGAGTTTGCTTACTGCCAGCTCGTCATGTTTGCCAAACTAAGCTAGCAGCCAGTCAGCAGCACTACAGAACATTCCAGCACAGTGATGTGAGATGGCATGATGGACTGAGAATGCCCCTTTTTAGAATCGTTTGCTGTTTGGCCGTTTCTACAGTATGAATACCTTCCCACCCAGATGCTCAAAACTTCCAGCAGATGAACAGTGCGCTATTTGTCCTGCAACTTAACACAGAGAGCATTTATTTACCTTGAGAGACACTTTACAGGACCACACCCTCAACAGTTTCTGTTGAGCCTTTCAGGCCTCAGGGAAGTGTTTTCTTTCCTCGTACTGCCCTCTGGTGGAGTCTCGGGTGTCTTTGTCTATTTGCTCAAGATTCAAAAAGGCACCCGTTTAGTTAGGATCTTCGAGCCACAATGCAAATTCATTTAATAAAATAATGGTAAAATCCATATATTATATATCCCACCACACAAACGAGGCAGCCCGGTCGTCATGTTGTTAGACTTCACAGTGCGAAGGTACATGGTTCAATTCCAGGTCCAGCCTTCCAATGTGGAGTTAGCATGTTCTTCCCGCGCCTGAGTGGGTTCTCTCCGGGTCGTCTGAATTCCTATCACATTCTAAAAACATGCATGGCAGGTCGGTTGACTATGTCGAGTTGTCCCGAAGTGCGAGTGTTCGCGGGATTGGTTGTCTGTTTCTTTGTGCCCTGCAATTGACTGGCAAACTGGTCAGGGAGTCCTCGCCTACTGCCCGAAGACAGCTGGTATAGGCTCCAGACCACTCGCGACAACCTGTGAGGATAAAGCATTTTGGAAAATAAAGATAATGATAATAATAATAATACATTTCATTTACAAGTGCCTTTCAAAACTCTCATGGTCACTTTACGGTCACAGGATCAGTTTTTCTGTGGGTGAGCAGCGGCAGCAACACGCGCCAGTGTTCACTCAACCCTGAAGTAACTCAAAAAGATAGAAAGCGAGCTTGCTCGCTAATAGATAGCTAAATGAATGGATGAATAAATATTCCCCCAACAGGAAATTCTCAATACATTGTGCCGTAACATTTACGGACAAAATTACGATTTCAACTGTCAAAGCTGAATCAACATCAACTCTCAAAGAGCACAAATCACCAGTGCTAACCATGTAAAAATATTGCAAGTTCTCTGTAAGAAGTGTTACATCCAGTGGTACCTTGACGGTGATAACGTTATTGATGGACTCCTAGTCCAAGAAAATACAGTGGGACCTCGGTTTATGAACCCCTTGGCTTACGAACTTTTCGGTTTACGAACGTTACATTTATGAACATTTTACTTTTTTTTGTCCTCTATTCCCCGCCCCTGGGGGATCGGTTTACAGACAGAGAGAGATTGAGGCCGTTCTCCAAAAAACAAAATGGCGTCTTCGGTTAAAGCCACGTTATTGGTCAACAACCCAGCAGTGAGGGGGGCGGGGGTTAAACATTAAAGAGACAGGCAGACAGAGAGAGCGAGAAAACACACACACACACGAAAGGGAGAAGACAGAGCTTGAAACAAAAAAGGGGGGAGGGGGGAAACAAGTAAAATGTTGAGAAAATGGATAGAAAACAGTGAAATTTGCACCCATTTCAACTTTAATAGTTCAAAAGCAGAGTGTAGACTGGAAGGTTAAATATCCCATCAATCAGGCTCCACAAATAACCCGCACAAGTCATCTGTACACTTGATGCAAAAAGCTATCAACCCAGCTAAACAGATCACAATTGATGAAGAACTAGATACAATTATCACGGAGAAAGCACCGACAAGAGATCATTCCTCAAGATGGTGGAAGAGGAAGGCTACGTTCCTCATCAAGTGTTTAATGCAGAGGAAACCGGACACTCCATTCCATCAAGCCATTAACGACCATCACAAAGGTAAATAAAATGACTTTATTGTACAGTACAGTTTATATCTTTAATCATAATACGATAGCACATTTATTATCCATAAAATAAGGTATATTTTGTGTAGTTTTAAGGCTTAGAAAATTAGAAAGTAGAAAATCGTTTTATGGGGACCTGGGAACGGATTATTCTCATTTTAATGGTTTCCTATGGGAAATTAATTTTTGGGTTACACACTTTTCGCCTTACACACTTTGTCTGGGAACCAATTAAGTTCATAAGCCAAGGTCCCACTGTAGATATGAGTTCATGACACCTAACCCAAAATGCCGGCCTTGGTGACTTATCTCTCAATTCCTCAAACTTCAAACTTGAAAGTAGCATTGCACTGCTCTCTGCTGCCGTAAGAGTACTTCAGGCTTTGACTCGGTTGTCTTGCAGGTGTTTTGATGCCCTGATGGTGTACTTCCAAGCCGGCAGGAAGGAAGAGCCTTACGTGACAATCACCAGAAAGATTTACTTGAAGAGGGGCGAGGGCACACGCACTGAGTGCGAAGTCAGCCGCTCGGAGCGCATCCTTGCCACACACAGAAATGCCTTCAAACGTACCACCGTTATCCAGGCTTTCCTTGGCTCCACGCCGCAGCTCACGCTCCAGCTGTATGCCACCATCCAGGAGAAGTACATCCTCCCCATCCGATGTAAGACTACAGGGGCTGCATACTTAGCACTGACGACAAGTTAGCAAGAATGGGCTTTTGGCTGAAATTACAGGCTGAATCTCAAGTACACTGTAACAGACCATATTCAACAACAAATGGGATTTAAAATGGACATATACTGTAAAAGGGGAGTAGGTTATTATTTTGCCTGGCAGCAGGAAAATGTTAGCTAACCAGATTTTGACACAGTAATTTATCATGCGATAACTCCCACTCAAACCGCATGCGCTATCCCAAAATAGCCCTTCAAAAGCATTTTTTTACCCATGTATGCTTCACTGTTTGCTGGTATACACTTTTTTAAAAAAGTATACAAACTATACTTATTCACTGCAAAACGTGCAAAAATGTGTTCACTCCAGTTCCACGTTTTTTGTCACTGTCACTCAAATTCCAGGACCCACAGAATATTCACTGTTAGGACTACATAAACATTCAATACAGTGTAAGAAAACTAAGACTCTCTTTCTAAATTATATGGGTCTGGAGTTGTCTCATCTCTCATCTCATTTTCCGTCCCGCTTATTCCTCATTAGGGTCACGGAGGTTGCTGGAGCCTATCTCAGCTGTCTTCGGGCACGAGGCGGGGGACACCCTGAATTGGTTGCCAGCCAATCGCAGGGCACACAAAGACATACTGTCACTGTCACACTCACACCTAGGGACAATTTGGAGTGGTCAGTGGAACCGGCGACCTCTGCACTGTGAAGCCGGTGTGCTAACCACTCGACTACCGGGCCGCCCTGGTCTGGAGTTGTATGAGCTTGAAATGAGGCCAAAATACAATGCAATACATACATATTGGTTGATATCGCGCTATAACAACAGCTGAAGCTGGAACAAAACGCTAACATGGAAAAAAGGGAAATGCTGCCCCCTTGTGGAAGGGAAAATATTGCCTGACGTCAGGCCAGCGCTTTTTCAACACCCAAGCAAGAAAAACAAAACCCAAACTAATTCATGAATGGCGCTCTACGTCATATTTTCAATTCTCAAATAAATTTGTGAATGCCAGTGAAAGAGTTAATAGAAAGTGTCACTCTTCCAGTCTCCCTTTCATCATCTACCGATGGCGCTTTTGGACACTGAGTTCAGTGGCGCCTTCTCTCTGATAACATGCAATTTAAAACCTCGCCACACACGTTCCAGTGCATTTTAAAGTAACCTGATATTTTATTTGAAAAGTCAATGTCTCTAACATTTTGGAATGAATTTTAAAGATATTTTTAATTGTACACTTTGCTCGATCCTGTATGCGTATCTTCGGGGTATAGATGGTACAATTAACACGGAACAACAGGTTAGGTCTCATGCATGAAAGAGGAATAAATTGAGATTGTAACTTCGTCATCATTCCACTAATGTTGTGAAAGCTTGAGGATTTCATTTTGGATTGTTTTTTAGTTGTTATGAGACGTAACTTGCAGTGACGTGCAGTCAGGGGAGGCAAGTGAGGCCGTGCCTCACCTTTCATCATGGAAATATCAAATGAAAAAAATACATGAAACAGTTATATTTATTTAGTGATTTGTACTTTAAAGTTCTTGTTCATTTAACTTCACCATTTTTGGATTTTTTTTCAAAATCGCTGAATTTTCATATTTACCGTTCAAATACAGTAAAGTCTCATGATATCGATATCGGTTATATCGATAGTACTGCTTATTACGATACTATTTCTATGAACGCAAGGAGAAAATTTACATGCCGCAGGATCGGATATATCGATAGTCCTGTTATATCGATATTTTTTCCGACTCCCGAGAATATCTATATAACGAGACTTTACTGTACTACGAAGTAGAGACGAGCGGTGAGGCAGCAGCCGGCTGAGCCTCACCATGGATTGCGCAATGACTATGCTAACTGTGCTGGCTTGCTCTGCAGTGAGCCCGCATTGCTGTCCATCTGAATATCGCTATTAAAGTGTTCAAAAACATTTAGTATAACTATATATTTATAGTTAATTTAGTTATATATATCTATATATATATATATATATATATATATATATATATATATATATATATATATATATATATATATATATATATATATATATATAACAAAATTTCTACACTTTAGCTGGTGTATATAAACAATGTACAATATTGTTCATTTTATTTTATTTTTATCAAAACTGTGTGCATAGGTGAGGCACACAGTTCTCCTGCCTCATGACAGGGGGCGCTGGTGATTACAGAGATTCTTCTTGTGCCTCCTCAGCTGCAGAATAATAGACTTTGTGAGAGCAAGCTACAGTAAACAGTTAGCAAGTGCAACTATCCAGTCATTTTTTTTCGTGTTGCTTGGCCTTATTTTCAGAATGGAGGATTACATATCTACATTGAAAGAAATAGACTTTTAAAACTGAAGATAAGGAAGGCTTCTACAAAGAAGGTATAGATTCCTTTCTTCTGAAGAAGGTAACAAACAAGTAAACGTAACACGATAATAATGTTCTTTTTAATTCTTTTTTTCTATGCTACAGTTTATATATAAAGAATGCTGACATGACATTTTAAACAAAACATGTTCACTGTTGCCAATCAAATGGTGAATAAGCTACTCTGTAGAGTTCATATGTTTGTAAATCTGACTGTGATGACGTCAGTGCCTCACCAGCCATAAACCGAACTTGCAACACCTGGACAGCAGGTTTTGTTGTTATCAAAGTTATTGTGAAACCCCGACTTGCCAAGTGACTTGTCATTTGCCATTTGTCAATCGAGAGCTGTTTTTTCCATACGACAACCCTCCCACGACAGATATGTCGTCACACCCGGCAGTCACTCAGTGACGCCCAGCATGGAGTGCTGGAATTTTGTGTGCCGCCTTGATCGGAAGTCTAAAAGAGCAGAGGTGTCAAATCCAAGTCCAGAAAATAAAAATTCTGCGGTTTGACTTTAGCTATAGGTGCTTTAACTCAACTGGCAGGCGAATGAGATATTACCTGCTGGGAAGGAACTGTAGCTGAAGACAAACTGGATTTGACATCTTGGCCAGGAAACTACTGCACGTGTCAAACTCTCTCTCTCTCGCTCGCTCTCTCTCTAAGTAATGTCGTTTGAGTTAAAATGGTGACTTTATATTGAGGAGAAATGTTTCACTTTTCAGCACCCTAGTCTTTATGCGTTCATTACAAATTTGACAGTGAGCCACCAGGTGGCGTTAATGAATGGCTATAGCTAGCTACCCTTACCGCATATTAGGCAGGCATGGTGGGGTTTTTTTTCCCAAAATATTTTTTTGTATGATGTAGTGTGTAAAAGACTAATTAGTTCAAGTTAAGTTTATCAACGTTGTTTGAAAAAAATGTTTGGGGTTAAATATGAATTTTACATTTCCCTTTCTCTACCTCCAATGCACTTAAACGTGGTTATTCAGAAGTGGGTGTGGTCCCCTTGCCCCATGAAAAGTGGGATTTTCCATATAATGTAGTTTTTTTTCAATATATTCATTTTAAATCAAAAGAGAAATATTTTGCTACAAAATGCTCAGACTTCACCATAAATATCAGCTTTTCATGTCTGCTTTGCAGACAATGTGTGTTGCACTATTGTTTTCAATGATGAAACCATCACATCTTCCTGGTGGTTGATTTATTATTCGAATGTAGAGAAAAAAGACAGACGTCAAAAAACGGCATGTCGTCGGAGGAGGCAGAGCCTTTCCTCTCCTGCATGTGAAGAGTGAGGAAAAAAATCCAACTACATACCAAGCATCCATTTTCCACTACTTATCCGTCCGTCCTCCTCTTTGTATCCTGTGACTATTTTCCAATGCACTCATTCACAAATTCAATGTGATACCGTGCACATAACACGATTGATCGTGTTGCACACTTTTTTTTTGCAGTGACACTGATGATCATAACCAAGATCTCCATCATATACGGGGCCCTTGTGTGCAGTGTCCTAGCCATCCAGATCCGCTACGATGACTACAAGGTGCGCTTCCGCCCGCCCGCCTACCTGTGCATGATCCTGTGGCGGGGCCTGGAGATCACCACGCGCATCACCGCCCTGGTGCTCATGAGCACGGCGCTCACCCATTGGGTGATCCTAGTGGGCATGGCCAACCTGATCTTCTTCTTCTTCCTGCCCTGGGCTGAGTTCTGGGCCAAGAAAGGCTCACTGGCCAAGGACGTGGAGAAGAACTTCTCCAAGCTGGGCACGGTGGTGGTCTTGTGCTTGTTCACACTGCTCTACGCATGCATCAACGTCTTCTGCTGGTCGGCCGTGCAGCTGGACCTCAGCCACGGTGAGCTCATCGACCGCAAGCAGCGCTGGGACCGGTTGGCCATTTACTACAGCGCCCGCTTTGTGGAGAACCTGCTACTCATCATATTGTGGTACTTGTTCAAATCGGACTTCTACGAGTATGTGTGCGCGCCGCTGCTCGCCATCCAGCTGCTCATCTGCTACAGCCTGGCCGTACTCTTCATGCTGCTCTTCTATGAGTTCTTCCACCCGTGCCGCAGCCTCTTCCGGCGCAACGTCCATGACTGCCTGCGTCGCATGTGTTGCTGTCGAGGAACAGAGCAGGAGCAACAGCACACGAGGAAGATGGCCTCGTCGTACTCCACCGCCGCCACCATTGTGCTGATACCCGATGAGCCCCAAGAGCCACTTAACCCGCAGAACTTCATCAGTGACGCGGATCAGGAAGAGGCAGCCATACTGGACGACATCACGCAATATGCCTGAGATCGCGATAGTAGGTGATTTCCAACCAATGTTCCGGCTAAATCTGTGAGCTGTGTTGTGACCAGTTTGTCAGCTTCGCCGGAACAAAAGATCCCATTTCACTTCAATGGTCTGAAAATTATTTATCTGGGACAAATGTCGTCTTTGCTGATCTATCTGTGCCAGTGACATATAGTGACGGGTGGAAAATTCAATAGCATTCCATACAGGCGTGCCCTGAGGTACGAGTTTAATTTATTCTGTGACCACGGTCGTAACTCCAATTTTTCCTATTGAAATGAATGGTAATGCCAGTTATACCCACCTGCACCCCCTAAAAACAAAATAAAATCTAGTGATCTGTTTTTTGAAAGACATAAAAGAAAAAGAAACAGCTTTTGCCACCCTTGGTATCATGTGAATGGTCATTGTGCAGCTGCCCGGTTTGGCCACCCGGGGCAGTATAAAAACCACAGACTGATATACCGTCCATGGATGTCTGTGCGATGTAGATCTCTCCTGTGCTTGCGGAGGATAAATATATGAATTGGTCGCCTTATATTGAATCTCTAAACGTGTACTGTTTGTATACACATATGAGTTGTTGGACATGTGTGTTTGCCATTATCTATTAGCATTAGCATTTTGCTACCATACAAAAGGTCAAGATATTTGCTTGAAACCCATGATGTGTATTGCTCTTCGTAAAACTCCACTGGGACAGGCGTGACACAGTTTGCAACTTGTTTTTGAACAATTACACACAACTTGCGCCTTATCGTCTTCTGAGCTGAGTCGTCTTCCAAATATCAAGTTTGCGTTCGCAAGTCAAAACAAAAAAAAAATGATGCCTCATATTGTGATAAACCTGTAAATTGATGCAGTGAAGTTTTAGTCAATATATTTAGGTTTTCTATTAAGAGCCAACGTTCAACTTTATACAACCCTTGCTTGTTCCAACAAATTCCCTCCCAGTAAGTCCCAGCTAAGATTTTCAAAGTTCAAAATTCTTAGAATTTTGCAACCCTAAAGGGAAGGCACAGCAGTGAATAAGCCACGGACTCGGATCTTAATACACTAAAATAGAATTACAATTTATCCTACAATGTTAACCAAGCAGCAGATGATGTGATTTAGAATTAAGTGTTGAGTGTTTTCTACATCCAAATGCGGCGACGACAGCCCGGGTGACCCCCCCCCCCCCCCCATCATACAAAACTTGTCCTCTGACCATATGGATCCCTTTAAAACGTGTTCTTGGACCAGTTGCTGACTGGCTGGAACTTCATATGTTGTCGTCCTCTGAATTCTGAACCTATTTGGTGTGAGACAAAGCTCTCTCTTGTGTTAAAGGCAACCGGTGGGTTCACGGGTTCACTGGACTTTTGGCTAACATTACATCGCTGGCATTGATAGATGATTAAGGCTGGATTGTAATTATTATTGGTTCAGGGTGTACCACGCCTATCGCCCGACCATAGTTAGCATAGGCTCCGGCACGCCCGTAAACCTTGTGAGGAGAAGCGGGTTCAAAAATAGATGACTGGATATTCTTGTTATCATAATAGATGTATTGTTTGTAGTTCATAACATAAATGAATAATAATTTTCTGACCAATTAAGTGAAATTGGATCATTTATGACAACGGATGAACGTGTCAGGAATTACCGAATTCAAATTGGACAACGATGCTTGGTTGTAACTGGTTAGCGTGTAACAGTGTGCGTGTGATTGTGCTTGTAGCAGACTGAGAGCCGTTTCTAATATTTCGAACTAAAATGCTGATATCACCCTGTGACGGCACTTGGGCTAATGTTTTGACCAAAAATGTGTCATAGATGCAAATGAAGTTGAGGTGCGTTGGTTCTAATTGGCTGATCTCACAATGTCATACTTGATGCGTGTTTCGCATCCAGCTCAATCAATTTGCAAGTTGTGGAAGAACAGGATAAATGGCGGTAGATTCATTCAGAAAGTTCAATGCATCTTTGACACAAATTTAACACAAAACAGAAGTTAATTTGTGTTTTAGAAATAAAGTAGTTTGCCTTTCAATCCAGTCAGCATAGCCAGCAAAATACTAGGAACAGCTCTGTGCGATGCAGGAAACTAAAGCCGCAATACTGTTACTTTAAAAGCTGTCTTGACATCAAAACAGAGCATTTTTGTCCTTGTAGATTTTCACCATGCATTTAGCTTGCACATGTCTACCTACACAAACTCAATTGTTGCATTTTTTAGAGAGCTATTTTAGTTGCCTTTCCCTCTGAAGTGGATTTTGCGCCCCTTTAAGAATGTGGTCTATGTGGAACAAAGAATGCCTTGAGAGTGAACCGTGACGTGAAGGTAGATGTGAGGGGGACGCAAGCCAAAAAAGAAAAATTGTCTGTGTTACTTTGCACAACCTTGTGTCTAATCCATAAGAGCTCACACTCAAACGAAATGGAATGAGTAGTCTTCGTCTGCTCGTCGAACTGCTTGAACCGGCTGTGACGGAGCCCTCACCTTGTTCAAACTGGTTTATGGTTTGGGCAAAAGTGACAACAAGGAGGTCTATGGGAAACAAAATGTGGTAGATTTGGACTAACAAACACAATCACAATTGATGGACAGTCCCAGGATGTATAAACCTTGGTGAAAAATATGGGATATTTGGACACACATGTAAAGGTAATGGTGTAGTTTAGGTTCATGGTAAAATGTCATTCCCGAATGTCAAATGTCATTAACCTTCTGTTGAGTAGTGTAGAGTGAATGTCACTTGGGTTGAAAAACAGTTTTCCAAAAAATGGAAATGTGATGGTTTTCTAATTATCTAATCCACTTGTCACAATGGAGATAAAGTTAACATATTTCTGCCATGGAATGAGCTTCTATGTTGATTTCTCACCACTTTACTGATAAATGTTTTTTTTCATCCAGTGCCTTGACTACTTTATTGTTCACTTGAAACTTTAATAAAATGAACCGTGTATATTTAAAGCCAAATGACTTCCATTATCCCTGTTGATGTGACGTTTTCAGCAACTATTTTTAAACATCTTCCACCCATCAAGGTTTCTCACACTTCCTCATTACTCTGCTGTCATACTTCCATTGATCGGAATGCAGTCTTTCAGCTCCAGAGGGAATACTGCACCTTTCGAGCTTCCTCAATTCTACATGCCATTTCTGTCTTACTTCCTTATGTACCAAATCACTGGCGCTTGAGGGAGGAGCCTGCAGCCTTTAAAAGTACAGTGGTGTCGCACCTTGTGTGATCCCACCGAAGGTGTTCAACATGGCCAACTGGATTATTAACAATGGCGTGACCTGTGTCACACTGGTGAGCTGCTCTCCACTTGGACTGCTTATGACATAAATGAGCGTATTTGACCGGCTTCATATTTTGCAGGTGGTATGGATGGGCATCAACATCTTCCTCTTTGTCTGGTTTTATCTCGTCTATGATGTGGGAGATGAGTTTTTTTACACAAGGCATCTCTTAGGGGTGAGTCCTTCAGATGCCCACCCGACACAAACCACGCATACACACATACACCTCATCCGATTCCGTGACAAACTCGTGATGTGTTTTGTTTCATTTTTTGGGGTCACCTTAGTCAGCTCTGGCCTGGGCCAGGGCTCCGGCCGCCGTGCTAAACTTCAACACTATGCTGATCCTACTCCCTGTGTGTCGCAACCTGCTGTCACTCATTCGGGGTTCTCTTGTGGTAAGATGTGCAGAGAGAGAGAGAGAGAGAGTATCTCAATCATATTACCTCATTAAAATGCAGAGAGAAAAATCTCACTCTATCTTATTAGACGACCATATATGTTTAATATTATACAAAGTGTTGTGTGACATAATAGTAGAGCTAGTGTTCAGAGAGAGAGAGAGAGAGAGAGAGAGAGAGAGAGAGAGAGAGAGAGAGAGAGAGAGAGAGAGAGAGAGAGAGAGAGAGAGAGAGAGAGAGAGAGAGAGAGAGAGAGAGAGAGAGAGAGAGAGAGAGAGAGAGAGAGAGAGAGAGAGAGAGAGAGAGAGAGAGAGAGATCTCAGAAACATGAGCATACAGAATGTGTTATTTGTCATAAGAAGACATGGATGCATCCAAATTATTTAATTGTAATTTTTGTGTGTGTTTGTTATTCAGTTGTCTGATACTGACTATAAGAACCTAATTGTTTATTCCCACCGAGTCCATTTAAATTCCTATATGAACTCCCATCCAGCAGTGCGTTGAAATACAAGTTTAATTTGTTCCATTACAAAAAACATTCCCATCGCTGATAACCTTTCCTATTTGAAATGAATAGTACTGCCATTGCTCTGTTTAGACTACCACCCCAAAAAAATTACAATCGTTTATTTTAAGATGAAAAAAAAATAATTTTTATTGTTCTTTTAAAAAAATGGCCTCATAACATAAGAAAATAAAATGTAAGGAATTTATGCCTGGTTCAGTGGAAATCATGTTCACCTTCTGGTGCATCTTGGCCACTCGGGGGCAGTGTAATGCAGATCACGTGCAGACAATTTCATTGTCCAGTAAACTGCAACAATATTGCTCTTTCATTCAAGAGGATAAATAATTTGTATATAATATATGTCTGTGGTATCGCGTTGTTTCCACTAAAAAGCTAAATTGACCTTGATTTTTGAAGAATCACTGACGATCCACCAAATTGCTATTTGTTGTGAATTCTATACCTCAATTCAGTGCTCATATCTAAAATGTATGGTCGTAAGTCAAAACTATAAATAAATCCATCCAAACGATGACTCACACCTTGAAAAACATCTTCTACCTAATTTATTATTGTCAACTTGTATTCAGGTGATGATGATTTTGGTTATTGCTGTTTTTCCTGGAGGATTTTTTAGAGACAATGTACTATTGGACGTGATTATTTCCTTAACATGAAATGAAAATGAAATATTTGTGCTTTCTTTCTTATTTAGTGTTGCAGTCGTAGTTTGAGGAAGCAGCTGGACAAAAATATCGAATTCCACAAATTGGTGGCTTACACGATCGCCCTGATGACAGGTGAGCTGGTCGCAAAAAAAAAGGGGGGGGGGGCGAGTCTCAGGTGTACTGAGAACATATAATTAGGTTATATGAAACAGGAGTTGTGATCCTCTGAGTGCCTGTCTATGGAATTCCTCCATTAAAATGTCTGTATGTTTATATATTTTTAGATAGATGGATAGCTAGACAACTATTTTTTTTCCTTTCCTTAGAAATTCCAAAATGTTATCAATCTGTGTCCCATTACACAGAGGTCACAAATGTCCAATTTGAATATTGACACAGGTTGATTCGAGTAAGTGTGAGATACTCGGTAGAGTCTCTGATGGTGTAGCGGTACACTCGCCAGTTCCCACTCAATGACGACGTGGGTGTGAATTGTCATTTGTGTCTATAGGTGCTCTGTGAGTGATTAGCGAACAGTTCAGGGTGTAGTCTGCCTTCCGCCCAAAGTCAGCTGGGATGTGTGCCAACAACTAAACTATGAGACTAACTTGGTTGTCGTGTTTGCAATTGCTCGAGAATTGAATAAGTGCACTGTATTCAACTGAGAGCTGTTTCCACCCCACTCGAGTGGTGAAGTTAAAAGTTCAAAACTGAACCTTGATTGGTCCAGCTCTTTTACACTATCATAATTTGTCAAAGAAAGTATTAACACGTTTAGTGCCTCAAGTGTATACTGTGTCGTGTGTTATATCTGCCCCCTGTGGCTTCTCTGTATCATGTCCCTCCAGCGGTCCACGTTATTGCTCATCTCCTGAACGTGGAGTGGTACAACAACAGCAGACAAGGCGTTTACGATGATCTCAGCACGGCACTGTCCGACCTGGCTGACACGAAAAATACCACCTACCTCAACCCCATTCGGATAACAAGCTTGGTGAGTCATCATCTGCATTATTTTGATTCGATTAGTTCGGTGTTGGATGGTTGAAGGAACCAAATATGGTTCCTTGCCCTCAGCAACACTGTAAAGAAAATGTGGCAAAGGTGATTGGGATTCAGAAATGGCACGTTTAAATTTACGTGTGCGTGTAAGCATGTGTAAAATGGGATTTAAAATAATTAAATGCTAATATATTTGTGTGTATACTATACACCATTGCAAACCACAGTCAAAAGTCAAAGTCAGCTTTATTGTCAAATATGTGAATATGCATGACATACAGCACAGATGAAATTACTGTTCTCTCGGACCCAGCGTGCAAGGCACTTATAATGACTTTAACAAACATAATAAACGTGAAAATGCCAATTTGTCAGGGGAGAGAGGGGAGCCGCTGCGTGTTCACGCGCCGCATCACAAGTTTTTTGCAAAGGTCCAATTGTTGTTGCTTGTATGGGTGTTCCTAATGAAGTGGCCAGTTATGCACGCAAGACTTGAAGTTGTTTTTGTGTGTCAGGATCCCCAACAAATTCCCACTTACTTGGTGTTCACCACCATCGCCGGCATCACTGGAGTCATCATCACCTTGTGCCTCATCCTCATTATCACGTCTTCCATGGAGGTGATCCGCCGCAGCTACTTTGAGGTCTTTTGGTACACGCACCACCTCTTCATCATCTTCTTTGCCGGCCTCGTCATTCACGGCGCCGGGTAGGAAAATGCCCGTCACGTTCTCGCTTCCTCGCTTTTGCCCCTATGGTTTGCCGTCAACTCTTGGCGCGTTTCCTTCAGGCGCATCGTGAGGCAACAGAAAGACAGCCCGCCGCACAACTTCACCATCTGCAAGGACCGCAGTGCCGAGTGGGGCAAGATTCCTCAGTGCCCAGTGCCCCAGTTTGCAGGGGGCTTTCCCAAGGTTGGTCTCATTTTAGAAATATTCAGATCAGATTTACTGGCCAAGTACGTATATAAAACACGTAATACATTTACTTTCACAGTGACAACCCATCCAGAGGAACATAAAAGAAATAATGACCAAGAGAGGTCATGCAGCATGTTTAAAAGACATATCTAACAACTCACAAGGCTTAAATGCAGTGAACAGGAAGGACAGAAGGGGTCTGAGTGGGGACTATACAGCTCACATTAGAGGGCTCCGTCAGTGCACTTATGACACCACTCGTCGACACAAGGGAAATTGGAGCACAACCGGTGGAGCAGCTCCTGGTGACACACATAGCAGTACTCAAAGGCATGTATAATTTGCGGTCAGTAAATATTACAGCATCATACTGAGTCACTTAGTGGTGGAAGTACGCTTCTTTTTTTGTGTTTGCCTCACTGGAGTATGCTGTCTGCTGATGGTCAAGGTTGGCATACTGTGAGGAACAGCGCAATGAACTCTATTGCACCATTCAATTATGATGCAGACTCCATCACGATATTTTCTGCAATTGCAAATGCAAAATTGGATTGGATTAGCCTTTTTTAGTCTCGCAATGGAGACATTTACATTTCATTTCACCCTCCGCACCCTGCCCACCACCTTTTCCAGCTACTCCCCTCAGGCAGGCGCTACCGATCCATGCGCACCAAATCCAGCAGACATTTAAACAGCTTCTTCCCCCAAGCCATTAACTCTTTGAACTCTTTCAACAGTAGCCAAAATGGAACTGTATAGTGCCACTTAGCAGTTTTTTTTGACAACGATACTAGTGCAGCGTGTTCTACCGGAAACAAATTCCTTGTGTGTTCTACATACTTGGCAATAAAGATGATTCTGATTCACAGCAGCAATGTTATGCAAGGAAGAGGAAAGGAAGAAGTAGAAAAACAAAATACAAGAGCTGCTGGAAAGGCAGCCACTCTCGTGGCGCCATCTTGAAGTCAAAAGAAAACAAAAAATAAAAATAATATGACAAGACAAAGACACAGTCATTCAATCTTGAGCACTTTCTGCACCCTCTTTGTTGTATGAAGCAGTGGTAGATGAAAGAGGAGAGGATCAAAGCGTCCTTTTCACTGGTGGATCAGGGACATCATGGTGGAATCTGCACGTCTGTTACAAGCTAAATGTTGAAAGCAAACATGAAGCATCCATTGACGAAAAGAGATTGTTTCACATCTACTCTCCCACATAAATCCGCATCAACACCCCTTTCTTCTCAGCGGGGGCTCCTCAAGCTATGCATCCACCAGCTGCGGACCGTCCAACAGCACCGACCTTTCCGCTGAACAAAGCGGAGCTGTGAAAATGCTGCCCATTACAGGTGTAAAAAAAAGCCCAATTGCCCCAGAGCTGTCCCAACGATGACAGTCATATGGCACCGATATTCCTCCCAAATCAAAAACTATGCTGGCATATTTGTGCTGCCGAAAAGGCGCAACACTTCTCAGCAGAGTCTCCTACTTGATGAATGTCGTGGCCAAAAATGCTGATAAACAATCCGTATCCGTTCCGCACGATGCACAACCACTCAAAGTGATCAAGGAAAACATGAAAAAAACAACACCAAAAAGCAAGGCTCGTGACAGCAATTGCTGACGGCTGCCTAGTCGGGCGCCATCTTGGACTTGTTTTAAGTCTTAAGTGTCTCGGCTCAATGAATAATGACGCACATCAACCTTACTTTTTCTTTCTTTTGAAACAATCTTGAGGCCACAGCTGCTAACCATGCTCCTTTTATACCCCCCATCCCCCCACTTCTTCCCCAGACTTGGATGTGGGTGATCGGTCCGATGATTCTATACCTGTGTGAGCGACTGCTGCGTTTAGTCCGATATTTGCAGACGGTCCGATTCCGAAAGGTAAAGTTTCCACTGAAGTTCTGGGTAATACTTTTCTAGGTCGCCTTTGTTTTCTACTTTTGTTCTCTTTTCTTTTCTTAGATCGTGATGCATCCATCCAAGGTGCTGGAGTTGCAGATGGTCAAGAACGGCTTCAAAATGGAAGTGGGCCAATACGTGTTCCTCAACTGCCCGGCCATCTCGCAACTGGAGTGGCATCCGTTCACCATGACCTCGGCTCCAGAGGAGGACTTCTTCAGCGTTCACATCCGCTCGGCCGGAGACTGGACTGAAAAACTCATCAGCATCATGCAGCAGTTGCCGGCGGGCGCGCAAGGGCCCAAGTCAGTACCAGTATTTCAAATGTTCTGCTACTATGCGATGTGAATGCATCCACACACCAATGCCGATGTGCCTCAAACTATTTACCAATGCACAGAAAACACAATTGAAGAGCATTTTTGCGAAAACTACATTTTATCACGTATGTTACTACTGATAGTATTTCGCATTGAATGATATCTTCTCACGTCCACATTTATTTAAACGGCTAAAAAAAATTGTGTGTAACTGTTCAGGATTAGCATTCCCACACACTGTGTTTCTCAATATTTACCAACGCTGAGACAAGCATTCATATTAATTAATGCAGCGTTGAATTGGTTCCATTTTCAGAATGGGTGTGGACGGACCCTTCGGTACGGCCAGCGAGGACGTGTTTGACTACGAGGTGGCAATGCTGGTGGGGGCGGGAATCGGTGTCACCCCCTTTGCCTCCATCCTCAAGTCCATCTGGTACAAATTCAAGGAATCCAACCCAGTGCTGCGCACACGAAAGGTAACACGCAACCACGCGACAGTGCGTGGTTTTTGCTTCACTTGTCATTTTAAGGCGAGAGCTTTGCTTGTCATGTGGACAGACCCGTGGCGAGTCGTGCATGTCACTCCAAGGCCTTCAGTAGTGCTACGTCTGAATCACTCCACAGCTACGGAGTGTGGTGTGATTTACAACACGTCCAATATGAAATGGCGTTGGCCAGAAAATAATAATCAATGAAATTGATCATAGGCTTTGTGATTCTGATAATCAGAATCAGAAACCCTTTAATAGTCCCACAATGGGGAAATTTGCAATCTTCAGCAGCAAAATTGAAAGGGGTGGGGTTGGAGTGAAAAGATAAAAAAGTATTGTCTGCATAATAGAAATGTCAGAAGACTGAATGTATAACTGTGCAAAAATGTTTCATAAAAATAACTACATACTGCAAGTAGAAAAATGCAGTATAAAATGACAACAACATAATAGTCACATAAAATAATACATTTAATTTATAAATCTTCAAAACTCTCAAGGGCACTTTACTGTAACTTGTGACTTGATAAAACTTAAGAAATGCTGTCATTAAACTGTTTGAATTTTTACTGTGAACGTGTGGATTCATGACAAACTCGCAATATTATTTGCTATTTTGCTCACTTCAAAGCTGCACAACCTTTCTGAATGATGTCCATCTATTCTTGAAAAGTCCATCTTGAAAATGACGTTAACAGTATATCTGCAACCAAATCCTTTTCTTCTCCTTCAGCCATTGTGGGCTGACAAAACCACAATTAAATCAACACCAAAAAAAATTATTGATTGATGCAGCTCACTACATGTATAGTGTAGTAGCTCTGGCCAGTATGCGCTTATCACTCGCGGCTAGTTTCACTATGATTGGCTCGTGACCTGCCAATCATAATTTGCGAAAACTCTGCCGTTTCCGGCGCCTTCCAGCAGGCCTTGAGTTGCCAACTCGAATTCGATGGCTGAAATGTGATTGGTTAAATGCTTCAACACAAAAACACATCTGGAGGCAGCGCAACTGGGGAGAAGTAATGAAAGGAAGCGGAAAGACAATTTGGAATTATTTAATAATAATTTATGGACAAAATCTAATTCACATTAGTCTGTGATTCAGATATTTTGAGGCCAGCAGAGGCCTTGCAGGTCCTGACGGTCCACCACTGGGACTGACATGTCTTTGCTTTGATTTTCGACCCGAACCTTTTGGCATCTCCGCATGCCTCATGTTATGTCGAACTGGTCTCCTGAGAGTTAACTCGAGACCGACGAAAGCGACTTTTAACATTCTCAGGCAACCTATTAAGGCACCATTTTCCTTCTGAGTACATTTTAGGGCAGGGCACATTTTCATTCCTTTGGCTTGTAGACAAGAAAATGGCAAAAGACGGTCAGAACAAGTTTGGCTTGTTTTGCTTTTCACTTTTGGGATTTGATATTGAGACATTTCTCCTGAGGTCTTGTTTTTTTCCTCTCCCGTGTGTGTGTGTGTGTGTGTGTGTGTGTGTGTGTGTGTGTGTGTGTGTGTGTGTGTGTGTGTGTGTGTGTGTGTGTGTGTGTGTGCGTGTATGTGGAATAGATGTTTTTTCTTCAATGATAAGTGCTTCCTGTTCTAAATCTCAGTTCTTTTGTTTTAACTTGTCCAGGAATACCTCAGACAAAAGCACATCTTGAATGATGACCATTCCTTGTTCATTTTATTGGATTGGATATTGGATATGCCTTTATTAGTCTCACAGTGGAGAAATTTACATTTCACAGCAGCAAAGTGATGAAAGGAATGAAAGTTTAAATTCCGTTTGTGTATCACAGTCATCTTTTTTTCACGTTTAAGCTAGTTCATCCCACACAAATATTTGCCCTTGCTTGAACGGAGCAAAGTAAGGTAACCAGCTAGCGTGAACACACCCTGAGCCCCATGAAGTCTTTTGAGCAAGCATTCAACTCCCTGATTTCAGATCTACTTTTACTGGCTGTGCCGAGAGACAAATGCTTTTGAGTGGTTTGCTGACCTCCTGCAAGTCCAAGAGAGGGAGATGGAGGAGAGGGGCATTGGGGATTTCCTCACCTACAAGCTCTTTCTGACTGGTTGGGATCAGAGTCATGTAAGTGCGCCTGTGGATGATTGTTTGGAATGTTTTTTTTCTTTCAGTTTATATATATATATATACAGTAAAGTCTATATTATATCGATATTCTCGGGAGTCAGAAAAAATATCGATATAACCGGACTATTGATATATCCGATCCTGCGGCATGTAAATTTTCTCCTTGCGTTCATAGAAATAGTATCGTAATAAGACTTTACTGTGTGTGTGTGTGTATATATATATATATATATATATATATATATATATGACGGGTGTCACAACAGTGACTGTCTTCATCTCCACGATGCTGCCGTATTAATGAAGACCAGACGCGTGGATGTGTCTTTTTATTTCTGCAACACAGTATGGCAGAAGGGATGGGTGAAGTCGCATGGGTTTCGTCTTGTGATTAACCTGAATCTCCTCGAGATTGTTCTCAAATGCAAAACATTGTAGATAACAAAACAGAATTAACGACGTGTGATCGTATAGTGGTTATTTACAGAAAAAGAGAATACAACACAAGTTCACTGTTATTTACAAGATGTCCCTGAACGCATCATGGGCGGAGACTCGGCAGAACACGCGGTGCGCTTGTAATGGCTGGCGCACAGTTCAACCCGCCACGGACACTCACGGGCAAATGAAACACGACACAAGAAACTAAATATTGTTCAATAAAAACGAAATGAAACAATTATTACCTCCAACACAGTATGGCAGAAGGGATGGGTGAAGTCGCATGGGTTTCATCTTGTGATTAACTGCGATAGAAAAGCACATATGCTCCAAAGTTCCACTCGACAAAACGTGAAGTAAATAATGACACAAAAAGTAATCTGGACTCGAAATGAATAAGGGAACTAATTAGATAACACAAGACAGTACAAAAGGGGAAACAAAATAAGATATTGTCATGAAAATGCGCGTTAATCAAGACCAACAGAAAATTGCGACTCACCCTGAATCTCCTCGAGATTGTTCTGGAAACTATGGGCGGGACATAGTGCCACACTGTGCGCCGTTGCGTCACTTCCTTCATAATTTAATAATCTAAGTGTACAACTCCGTTACATATATATATATATAATTATTATTTTAAATTTATTTTTTGAAGAAGAATCAATGATTCATGCCTTGGGAATAGTCAGGGACTGTTTGATGTGGTTACTTTCTCTCCGGATACTGTACTTGTTTACACAGAATTTGTTTTTCCCCTCAAATTGTGCCACCATTACCCCATTTGTGCACTGATGACACAGCATCAGGAACAACTGAGGCTTGAGTATTTTGCTCAATAGTAATAGTGGTCAAATTCCAAACAACTGTCAAACTTGCCGTTTTTGTATTTATTGTTTCTTAAAATCATAAGTGCCTTGCATGCTGGGTCCGAGAGGACAGTAATTTCATATGTGCTGTATGTCATGCATATTAGCATATTTGACAATAAAGCTGACTTTGAAACTGATCCATATTTTAGGAAACTGATAACACTGACCCGTGCTATCATGCAGAGGCATCAGCATTACTTATTTGGAGTCTCAAATTGACTTTGGGCTGTTTTTGTGTGAGGGAAATACTTTTTTGGGGAGCGTTTTGGAAATAAGAGGTAGTCCAGGTTTGCAATGAGAAAATTAGGAAAAGCTTGGGCGCAAAAGAACAGCTGCAACACTACATGTCAGGACATTGGAAGAGCACTTCTGATTTAGACCTGTTTTCATCTGGGAAAAAATGTGCATTTACTGGAGTCAGCGTGTTCAAGTTCTTCATGGGCTTGCAAAGGGCTCTGGAACATGATGCTGCTGCATTTCACGTTGTGTTCATGTAATCTCTTCCTGTTCCCTGAAGGCCAATCATGCCATGGTGCACTTTGACGAGGAGACTGATGTGATCACGGGACTCAAACAGAAAACTCACTACGGAAGACCCAACTGGAATAAGGAGTTTGAACATGTCCGCAAAGAGAACCCTTCGTAAGACAATGATCTTCTCCTCTGAACTACCAAACAAATTTAAACCTAGCCAAAAATGTGACATCTTTTGCATTTCATCTTCAGGGCTGTGGTGGGAACATTCTTGTGCGGCCCCGCCGTTTTGGCCACAGTCTTGGAAAAGAAATGTGCCGAATACTCGGAGGTGGACCCGCGCAAGACAAAGTTCTACTTCAACAAAGAGAACTTTTGAGCTTCGGGGCAAAAAAACAGCAGCAGTTTCCTTTTGGGAAGACCTGGTGGGAAATGTTTTCTCATTGCTAATTAGGGGACGTGCATTTTGAGAGCATGCACACACAAAAAAACAAACAAAACAATTCTGACAACAATGCTGGGCATGTTGCTCCACTCATCTGAATTCTCCTTCGTGTCTCACTACCAGTGGTCTTGATGGTTTCGTAAACATGCAAACATTTAAAAACAGGGTTTCCTTCAGCAACATATGAATGTGTGTTTTTTATAAAACCTAAAAAATCATTGAAATGAAGTTGAACCTAAAAGTTGCACTTTTATAGTCGTAATTCCAGGGACAAGATCTGAATTTAAAAATAAAAATGACACATGAGAAAATTGCTTATGAATAAAAAATTATAAAGCATACAATAAAGCTATGATAAGAAGTATAATTTCACGCTGACAGCTGACTGTAGGTCAATATCTATCAATATCTACAAACAGAAACACAGCATATTCTGAAATGAGTGTAAACTTTTCTTTTAACCTTGATGGGTTGTAATTCGAGTTTGTTTTATGCTGCCTTTTGAAAAAAATGAAAAAAAGCTTGTAACTAGTCCATCTGCAAGTTTTATTTACATCCATACACATTTGTTTTTTTTCTCAAGAAAACGAAGAATTCCTAAGATCAAGAACAAGAAACAAATTCATCAGTTTAAAATTGGGCATCTAAAAGTTTAAATCAGCTGTTTGACCTAATTTAAAAACTATCGTCCCTGTTATTACACACACACACCTCCTTTTTGCAATGAGCGCTTTCACACCAAAGGTTGCAACCGTTACTTTGTTTACATTTTGTATTTTACATTGCATTTATCATGTATTTTGAATTAGTTACCTTTGTATATTTTTCTAAATTTCCCATTTTAGCATTTTGACATATGTTCAGAGCTGTGTAAATATAAACTTAGGCACTTTGGGGATTTTGTACATGTGAAAATCACTGCTTTTTAATGAGTTCTTGATTCATGATTACCAGTAAATTTGTCAGTTAACACTAAACAAAGCCAATGATTCACTGTTAAGTGTCACCAAAATGTCCTTATGTAGTTCTTTTATCTTGTTCCGAAGTGTTCATAGACGGAAGAAGCGTAGCTGGGAAAAAACGTCATGTGGCCTATGGTTAATCATTCTCAAAAGCCAATGACAGCCATGTTTGAACTCCATTTAATGAAGAACTCTAGTGCTAATTGTCTCGTCTGGTCTTTATATGCCCGGTAAATAAAGAATAAGTGCTCATGTTTTCAGAGATTTGTTTTATTGATGCAACGTGGGGGAAAAAATAAAGGATGATGTGGTGATGTTTGTTCTCAAACTTTTTTGATGGGACTGCATAAAAAAAGACATGGGGGAAAAAAAATAAAACTATACAAGCATCCAAACTCACGATGAGGCAAACTTGACAGAGGTCAGATTGTAACTCCTATAAGAAGAGGAAAGTCAGTATTACCTATCCTGGAACACAGGGGAGAATCAGTACCGATATACTCATGTAATAATAATACAATATATACATACAAGCAAGATACTTGTGTTCTATGGGATTCAAGTCCCAATATTAAAATAATGTCACGGTATACCTGTATAAGAAAAATAACAATGCAAAAATGGTCAATTTTAAAATCTATAATGAAAAATGGACCAACGTTCAGTGTCCGTTTTGGAACAGAAGGTTTCCGATTAAGGAAAAAATGACGACTTCTGTAACTAGAATACATTTGCCGAACAACAGAGGAAAAAAAGTGGAACCAAAAAAATTGGGGGTGGGGGGGAGAAAATTCAAATTTTGGAACAATGAAACAAAAAGGCGGATTCTGTGAAAGGTATTGTAATGTTAAGTCAAATCTACTAAATTCTGCTAATTTTATAGAAGAATATAATTGTTGAATATGATGGTCCAATTTCACTTAGAAAATTAACAGTTTTACAAGAATAAAGGCATGTTTGTGGGATATATTTGATCAAAATGGTGTGATTATACCCAATAAACCAGGTATGGTGGTGGGATATACGGCTGGAGTTAAGTGTGGGTCCGTGTTTGAGCCCACTTTGGGGCGACGGGTCCAGTAAAGCACCTACCTGCCCCTAAACGGCATCCGCGTGCCGATCAAGGTGCTCCAGCGGTTTTCTGGATCTGCTCTTTGAGGATGAGGATGCTCTGCCGCTGCTCGGGGGGCAGCATGGCAATCTGTTCCGGGGTCAGCTGTAGAACTTGCATGATCAGGGCAGCCTGCAAAAGAGGAGACAAGGGGGGAGATCAATGGGATGTGGCGGCACAATTTGATGACATGCCTCCAAAGCCAAGATTAAAAAGTGCTTTTAAAATTTGGAAAAGCTGTATTTCAGTATAATGGGCGAAGCAAAAATGGCAACGTTAACACCTGGGTTTCATTTTGGGGCAGGAAGAACATCCCGAAGAGACACTCACCTTCTCTTGGTCTTGTGTGGAAACTTGATTTTGAGCCGGACTGAAGCCGCCGCCGCCGCCTCCTCCTCCTGGAGGAGGAACTCCGGAAATAACGGGACCCTATGGAGAAAAATTTGCAGTGCTGATCAACAGAGTCGTGATTATTGAACGAAAAACTGCAGTGACAAAATCCCATCAGAAGAAGAAATCATATGCGGTTAGGAGAAAGTAATAATTCATAAAACAGAACATTTGGGACAAAGCGAGAAGAAAAGCAATTAGAGATCGAGTGAAGCAGTGAATGCAAGCTTAAATCACGCTCCCGGGAAGAAAGGAGACGAGAGACACTTAATGGTAAAAGTGCGCGATCATATCCATCGCTGGGAGAACGCGACAAGCGAATGTGTGTGTGTTTAACTTCATGTTCCACGATTAAGAAAAAAGAGGACTTTGTGAAGAATGCTACGTTTGCCGCTGTGGTGGTGCTTCCATAAAGGGTGTGTGAAGGCAGAAAATATTTGCCAGTATGTTAGCCAAGAACAGGGGCAACATATTTTCGCCGCCGCCTTGCCAAAACCCATCCGAATCTTTGCCGTGTGGTTGAAGCAACAACAGGCATGGGTCGTCCTAAACCAATCAAGACTCCGTTAAGAAGGCAACTAGCATTGCGAGGAGGGGAAAAAAGCCGAAATGGGCACACTGCCGCATTAATCCGCCATCTTGGAGGTGCACAAGGCTTATTTGCCAAGTATGTGGAACACACAAGGCCTCTGGTATAACACACATAAATAAATCAATAAATAATAATAGTGGAATACTTTAAAACATACATTAACATATTTGCTGTTTTCCAATTCAAATAATCATTTCATTCACTACAGCGAGTTTTACATGAAGAAAATATGGTCCAATTTCACTTAGAAAATTAACAGTTTTACAAGAATAAAGGCATGTTTGTGGGATATATTTGATCAAAATGGTGTGATTATACCCAATAAACCAGGTATGGTGGTGGGATATACGGCTGGAGTTAAGTGTGGGTCCGTGTTTGAGCCCACTTTGGGGCGACGGGTCCAGTAAAGCACCTACCTGCCCCTAAACGGCATCCGCGTGCCGATCAAGGTGCTCCAGCGGTTTTCTGGATCTGCTCTTTGAGGATGAGGATGCTCTGCCGCTGCTCGGGGGGCAGCATGGCAATCTGTTCCGGGGTCAGCTGTAGAACTTGCATGATCAGGGCAGCCTGCAAAAGAGGAGACAAGGGGGGAGATCAATGGGATGTGGCGGCACAATTTGATGACATGCCTCCAAAGCCAAGATTAAAAAGTGCTTTTAAAATTTGGAAAAGCTGTATTTCAGTATAATGGGCGATTTGTAGAAAAAGATGGCGTTCAGCAAGCAAAAATGGCAACGTTAACACCTGGGTTTCATTTTGGGGCAGGAAGAACATCCCGAAGAGACACTCACCTTCTCTTGGTCTTGTGTGGAAACTTGATTTTGAGCCGGACTGAAGCCGCCGCCGCCGCCTCCTCCTCCTGGAGGAGGAACTCCGGAAATAACGGGACCCTATGGAGAAAAATTTGCAGTGCTGATCAACAGAGTCGTGATTATTGAACGAAAAACTGCAGTGACAAAATCCCATCAGAAGAAGAAATCATATGCGGTTAGGAGAAAGTAATAATTCATAAAACAGAACATTTGGGACAAAGCGAGAAGAAAAGCAATTAGAGATCGAGTGAAGCAGTGAATGCAAGCTTAAATCACGCTCCCGGGAAGAAAGGAGACGAGAGACACTTAATGGTAAAAGTGCGCGATCATATCCATCGCTGGGAGAACGCGACAAGCGAATGTGTGTGTGTTTAACTTCATGTTCCACGATTAAGAAAAAAGAGGACTTTGTGAAAATGCTACGTTTGCCGCTGAATGAATGAATGAATGGTCTGAAACTATTGGAAGAAAGAAAGAAAGAAAGAAACTATTGGAAAGCATCCAAATGGCTGCAAGCTGCCTGGTTGAGTTCATCGTTCCTGTCACAGTGACTGAAGGCGAGAGCGTCAGTGAGGAGTTTGTTGAGCGCGCGGTCAGGACAAACCATCTATGATTTGGCGGAATTTAACACAAGTAGGTATTATTGAGCTTGAATATTTCGTTGTGTAATAATATGTTTTGAATGTTGAAAGTGATTCCATTTTTCAATAAATGTTGATTTCTTTGCCCCTTCGATGGAAACTTAAAAACAGACGCAATCTTGATAAATCACAGTGCATATGTTATTTTAATCTATTTCCATTTCCTCCTCCAAGTATCTGCGAAATAGTTTGTAAATGCCATATCTTGCATATTCCTTGAGACAAATTTATTAACTGATCAGGGATATTTTTCACATTTGAAAGACAGTTAATAAATTGGGTTGTAGTGTTTTTACTGTGCTATGAGGTTTGTACATACTACATTTAAAGGACAACCGGCACCATTTTTTGTTTTTGTTTCCCACTGACATCAGAAAAACGTTTTATAGCATCTAAAATACCCAAATCAGGCGATTAGACAAACAAAACTGAAGGATACTTCAGCCTTGCACCCGATGACTCTCACAGTTGAACAATTATGCAAAGGAAAAATGCCAAAAAAGAAATTTACCGGCCGTGCAACGAGGGGTGCATTGGGGCCCATGTTGTGGGGGATGGGGCCTTGCATTCCTCCCGCCATGGGAACCCTTTGGCCTGCGACGGGACCACGGGCGTCCATTGCTCTAGGATCGCGGCCTGCAGGAAGAAGATGTCGAAAACACAAAGACATGAATCGCAAATAAGGTTAAGTGAAAAAGAAGTTACTAGCATAGTTTAGAAAAAGAACATAAATTGAGTCTCCTGGTGTTTTCTTGGCATGGTAAGGTGAGTACACTGAATCTTCCTTCAAAGATTCTTGCTCAGGTTGAAAAGTCCATCTCACCGAGAGAAAAAGATGACAGGGCTGTGGTGGCCAACAAGGCCGTAATTGGAACCACAGAGATAGCAGCTTTTGAGGAAATCAACGCGGAGAAAAATTACCACTAGTTTGGACGAGAAGTAGAGCACACCTTGACTCGACCACTCTTTCAGTGTCGAAAAGAAGGTGGGAGGAGGAGGAACAGGCAAGCAGCAGAAAAGGGTATGGATGATCTTTTTGCATGGAGAGGCCCTTTGCCATGCAAAAAGATCATCCATACGTTCCACGCTTTTTACACTTGAGCCTCACCACATCTGTCTGATGGTGCCCTCTTGTCCACTCGAAGCAACCCCTGTTTAGTTCCACTGCTAACTAAAGACTTGTGGCACTACCGGTTGTTTTTGACTGCTCTGAAGCTATCATTACAAGATAAAATCAATCAAAATAACAATTCGTACAATTAGAATTCGCAATTTAAAATACTATACTTTGCACAAATAGTGTTCCTTCACAACCCAACGTGTCTTACATGTGATTTTTTTAAATTGACCTGTTCATTGATATTGCGCCTCATCGATAAAAGTCATCAACATTTTAAAAAAGCATTCGTAAAAATACACCACTTCACTTTTACCCCATTCTCATGTTACAGCCAGATTGAATTGAATTCATTCTTGAAAAATTCCCCCTCACCAACCCTCAATAAAGACTGAAAACATTTTTTTTAATATTCACACTGATCTTTTAAGGAGGGATACAATTTTTCAAAAAAATATTTTCATAGATTGGGGCAAATAAACCAAAAGGTGCTTGTCACGATGGAGTGCTGATTGTACAATTTTGCCTAAGTAAATGACGATGAATATGTTTTCCAGTAGGACTGTATCGTGGTGAAAGTCAAATGATGTGAATATTTTCTTGACTCGAGTGCCACACGGACACTTCAGCTGACCTCTGGTTTCCATTGGGGGTCCACGCTGCTCCATCATAGGAGGGCCTCTGGGGTCACCCATCATATTCCGTGGTTCGCCCATCGGTGGCCCTCTCAGATCCATGGGGGGGCCTCGCATTTCAGGTGGTGGGATGCCTCCCATCGGGCCCATGTGAACCGGCGGCTGTGGTGGAGGTGCTGCCATGTAGCCTCGGCTAAACAGACATTTTGATTGGTTTAGTGCTCGGCTGGACTACACAGAAGCTGACAACTACAAATAAGTAGCCCAGGGGTGCTCATTACATTGATTGCGATCAACCGGTAGAACCTGGACTGGTCCCAAGTCATCCAGGAGGGGTGTAGAGGACAACAAAACCAAAAAACCTAACATTTGTGTCTTTGTGTACTTATTTTTTGTTAATGTACACTGCAGTCTCATTTTCCCAAAAAGTATTTTAAAAATACAAAATAAAATAAAGTAGGTAACTCTTGAACCTATGTTAACATGTGACCTACATCACCGGATGTTGTTGGCACTCAGCAGTCTGCAACTGCATTTTGCGATCAGAACCTTTGCCCTGTATCTTTTTATCATTATTGTCATTGTTTATTTCATGTAATTCATCAGGACCACGGGCAAGGAAGAAGATTCTAGAAATGGGGGCGACTGTACAAAATACAATACATACATATTGATTCATATCGCGCTTTAACAACAGCAGAAGCTGTAACAAAGCACTAACATGGACAAAAGGCAAATGCTTCCCCCTCGTGGAAGGGAAAAACATTGCCTGAGGTCTGACCAGCGCTTGATCCGCACCCCCGCAAGAAAAACCAAACATATTCGTCAATGGCGCTCCACGTCACACTTCAATTCCTGAATACGTTCAGGAATGGCAGTGAATGAGTTAATAGGCTGTAAAAGTGAGTCGCATGCCTGTGTTTCAGGCTGTTTCTCATCATGGCATACGTGCGTAGGTGTATGTGCGTGCGCAGTAATGTGTCAATCGTCGAGGTCGGTTGATTGAAAAGTCCATCTTTGGTCCAATGTGAAAAAAGAGAAAAAGAAAGAAGAGGCCATCCTTGTCATTCTTATCGAGAAATGATATAGGCCGTGCAATTTGAGAAAACTAGTTTCAAAAGCACGCACACTATGAATTGTTCAGTGGACACTCGGTGCCCCGTTTCATGCGCCCATATACTCACTTGGGGTCAATGGTTTCTCCTGTGACCGTCAGCAGGCTACCCCCTCTGGGATCGTTGGGCCCATCGCCAAGCAGGCCTCTTGGGGGTATGCCACCTGGTCCTAAGGGAGAACACACAATATGAAAACAGGTATAAAAGACACAATGACACACGACACTGTCCGGCCAAAATATGTCACTACCTCATCCAAAAGATTCTGTTGCATTGATTGTTGATTAATCAAGTATTGAGGTAGAGAAGTAAAATATAGAGTGCAATTGTGCTCTTCTTGTTTTCTGAAGAATGCATTATCTCTTCTCTTTTTATTTGAGTATAGCGGTGCCTTGAGATTTAATGATCACGCGAGTGAGTCTCGAGTGTATCGAGAGTCAATACACTCGTTTCTCCAGTGACTTTTCTTTAAAACGGAAACACATGTTTGGCACAGTTTTTTTCCCCAAGATATTTTAGTGAAAAACAGGATAAGAGCATCACTGAATAGAAGTAAAACTTCATGCATCATTATTCCATGCTGCAATTCAACTCTTTGTGGTGCTCCTTCTGTTGTTCCTGTCTTTGTTATTGGGGCAGTGTAATGCCATCAAAGCAGACGCAAAAAAAAAGAATAGTATTTGTGCTATGATTGTATGAAAACCTCTTAGATGCTGTAATTTTCCTTATTTTCAAGCAGGATGCTCTGCTCACCCGCCCTATGTGGCTATGCTAAGAGTGAATTGGGTTTACAAAAGACGAACGTTGTAGGCAAATGACTGACTTTGGAATTTACCCGACTTTGGAATTGATCTACTTTCAACCTCTGTAGTGTCTCTTGAGTGAGAAAGAAAAACACATAAGCAGAATCTTCTTTTCCTTTTAGCTTTTCCCTTCATGGGTCACCACAGTGAATCAGTGTCCTCCATCTTCAGAGGTTTGGTTTCATATTATATTCCGTCAGACAAGAAGCCTCGTGGATGACAATCATGGGACGGAGTCAATTGCGCTGAACAATGCCAAAGACAACGTGTTGCAAAAGCAGTGACGTTTGAAAGGTTTGACTTGAGGTAAGCCACAAATATTATTCCCAAGGCTGTCTTGCCTCACCTGTTTAACCCAAGATGAGAAACGAGTCTGAGAAAGCAAGAATTGGAGCAGACACAATCAATCAGCCGAGCCATACAGTTTAAATTCACATTTATGGTATAGTATAATGTAGTAGGTAAGTCAACTTTTTCAAACTGGTAGAACCCTGAGTCCAAACCTTACTGCTTAAGCGGCAGATAATCAATTACATAAACATAACATAACATTATTAAAAGAGCTCCCAGGGAGAACTTGTCAGATTGTCTTTATGCAAACGAGCAAAGAGAATGGACTCTGCAATAGCGGAAACAGGTCAAGAGGTGATAAAAGGTGTGGCGGAAGTGTGATAAGGGCCCGGCGCAGTTGGTCAGGTAGAGGTTGAGCAACATTTTACGGGAAATTCCCAGAAGGCGATCACATGACCAAGGGAATAATGAACGATCAGGTTTTTACCAGCAACGGTCTTCCCAATTGTAAAAAGAACAGTGCACGCATTCATGGGCCGGATTTCAATGCACGGAGTGGCCATTTTGAATCACTGATGGTCATAAAGCGTAGCAAAAACAAAACAAAATATGAGGCTTTTTTCTATTTGGCCACAGCAGTGCATTTCACAACTAATCTATAAAGACACGCAGCAGCCAAGATGACAAGTGGAAATCAAAGCAGAGCGAGGCGGGGGGGGGGGAGAAGTGAGCAAGTGGCCTGGTTTCAACACACAAATGAAGAAACAGAGCAATTATGGTTGAAACACCGCTTACTAAGACAAGGCTTGTATTATTGAGTGATGGAACATTGCTGCTAGTGGTATGCAAGCAAACACGAAGCAATGGGTGTGTCAGTGTTAAGTGGCTTAATTACATTAAGATTAATTAGAACTTTCCTGACATGGCTGCTATGAACCGCAGCAGGCTGTCAAGAGGAGACAGCAGGCACCTCCATGTTATCGCTTATTGATGTGGCTTTGAACAACAAACACATCTGTTTGTTACGTTTTAAGGACCTATTTGTAGCCTAGCCAAATCAAGCCAAAAACGCATCTACTGCATCTTACTGACAAATTCTGGTAATCTAAATGTATATACATACAGTAAAGTCTCGTTATATCGATATTCAAGGGAGTCCGAAAAAATATCGATATAACCGGGACTATCGATATATCCGACCCTGTTTGCATGTAATTTTCTCCGTGCGTGCATAGAAATAGTATCGATATAACCGGGACTATCGATATATCCGATATCGATATAAGGAGACTTTACTGTATATGACTGTTTTACACTGCCTCCAGGTGGGCAAGAAGTGTACCAGAAGCAGCAGCATCATGTCCATTGAATTTAAGCAAAAATGAGAAAACACATTATATGGAGATGCACTATTACTCAAAGTAGAATAATCAGAATGTGTTATTTGTATTCCTAAAAAAACAACATTTAGGGTTGGGGATGATTAGGGACATTCGTCTCAATGGGGAAAATGTTATTGATATGAGAAATAAGTGTTTTGAGTTAACTGCATGGTCGGACAACAAATTAAACATGTTTCTCAATTCAAGGCACCACTATTAGAAAAGGACTGACGAAGAAGTGCACCATCTTCAGGGGAAAAAACTATTTGACCATTCGCACCATAATTGATCAGACACCTCCACAGTTTATTTTACTGTATTCTTTGCTGCATAATGGGAAATAAATCCATTGTGGAATTACATAAATGCCTTGACTGGTTTAGTCGTGATTAACTGAACCGTTGAGTCAGTTCTGAGTCAAAAACAGAAATTATTTTTCATACACAATGCAGATTACCTTTTTGTTTGAAACAGCCTCGAGTGACAGAGCTCTTCTGTATATTTTACAAATTAAGAGTGATCTTTATGCACATACGTTTTCCCGCCCCTGCTTTGGCCGATGTTTGCGGAAATGCAACCTTACACCACAAAAAAAACTTTCCGCTGTAAGCATTATCCACTTCAAACCTAATTGCGGGACTGATTGAGGGAGGGGGTGGTGATACCTTGAGGTCGTTCGAGAGCAGCTTGGGCAGATCCTGTGGGGGAATGCTGGAGGTTTCCTGAGCCAGCGTTAAAAGTGGAAAAGACAGGAGACAAGACTCAAGCGAGCAAAGCGGCACTTGAATGGGAAAAAAGCATTGGGGAGGTGTGCAGGAGATGAGGTGAATTCCACGGAGGGGGGGGCGGCAATGAGCAGATTGTGTTGTGACGAGAACAGTGGCACGATTATGAGCAGGAGAGGTATTGCCTCCTAGGGATCTCAACGAGGAATGACATGTGCAAAGCATTGACCAGATGAGCGTCAGCAAAACCCCCAAACTTTCAAAAAAATAGTTGAAAATGAGAAAATATACAAATACCAAACCGCACTGCACCTACAAAAAAATCCATTCTTTTGTAGTGTAATCCAGAAATTATCCTCCCCACACCATTCAATTTCCCCATTGCGGGACGAATAAAGGTATTCTGATTCTGATTCAACACAAACACAATTGAATAATTGCATTTATTAAGAATTGTTAAGTAAATATATAGACTGAGGAGACTGATTACAAAAAAACCAGGGTGGAATGCGTTTGGGTTTTAACAAGGAGATGCACTTGGTGTTTATATTTTAATTTTATGAAGAGCCCCCATACTCCTGAGCTAGACCTTGGCATCACAGCCGCACTTATGCTTTGGTTGAGAAGTATATTTTTTGTTTGTTTGTACTTTGTTGCTCTTTTTTTTATAGAAATATAGTACTGGTGTAATAATTTAATGAGAAATGTATATAAAACAGGGGGTAGGACTTGTGGAGCTTTTGAATTTATTCCAACTCCCTGTGAAAATATGAACCACGTTGAAATATGGTGATTTCCTTTTTGCCATTATTGAGGTGAAAGCATGGACAACCTCTGATATGAGATATTCTACTGGATAGTTATTCCACGTATTCTATACATAAATATGAATACTGGGCTTATTTTAATATATCAAGTACTCATGAAGACTGGCAATAAATGTAAATTTCTCCACTGAGAGACTAATAAAGGCAAATCCAATCCAATTCTAAATCGATACTTATCCTGCGCTCTTGTGGCCGTTTTATTCACCCAAAGTAAACAGCATGTAAGGGTCACAGAAGTGAACTGCTTACATGTGATCAATCCTCTAACATGCCTGTTAAGAAGCAACTTTAAGTATATTTAATGTGTCCTGCAACAAGTCAGCCACACATGGCATGCCTGAATAGGAAAGGTGTTGAAAATGGATGAATTGATGGATGGGGTTGGATGGATGGAGGATTACATTTATGTGGTCAATATGCTTATATTTAGACCAAACATGAAATACCGTGTGGCTTCAAGTATCGAGGATATTTTTGTTTGCGAGGGAACTACAAAGTGGGTGCATTGAGCAGAGAAGAGTAGGGACCTCTCCCCTCACAAAAAAAATAAAGTTTGAATATTGTTAGTCAATCTGGAGGCTGTTGTTTGTGTTATTGTTTGGGCTGCTAAATGCCGTCTTGGCTGACATTTCACCATTCATAAGCAATTCAGCTCACTCACTCATAGGTCCACTACACGATCCCCCATCCCCATTCTTCAAGCTGCTCCTTTTTAGCTTGGTCCTAGCTGGTACTGAAAGTTTGCTGCGTTTTATACCTCACGGTCCCACAGATCTCGATCATTATATTGTGCAATATTGTCCCAGAATGCTAATTTCACCATGTTGTGAGTGTCTGCACTTTTGCTGCTGCTGTTTGACAAACTATGTATATTTGACGTTGATTGGTTGTCTGTGACCCAACGCCATAAAAACTTCATATTTGCAAACCCCTGTGAAAGGAGGGAAGGAACAAAAACAAATAAATCAATAAATAAACAATGACAGCTATAGGGAGCCTGTTTATGTGAATTTGAAGTGTCAAGTCAATTCAGATGATATGACTGACATTAAATAAGCAACAGCTGGAAAGCAAGTGGTCGAACGTAATTGAAGAAGAGGAAAAACATCCATTGCTTTTGAAACAATAACTGCTTCTTTGGATCATTACCTGCAGGGGCGGCAGGTCCTGGGGCCGGCACTGGTCCTGGTCCAGGCACAACACCAATGTTTGGAGCTTGCATCATGGGAGGTGCTCCATTGACGTGCATCCCAGCCTGATCACAAAACAAACAAAAAATTATCAAATACGGTAGTTTTAAGAAGGGGGTCACAATCTGGGGTTGGTGAGTCAGAATTTACAATAACAGCAATTTCCATAAATTCAAAAGAGTGGCTTACAATAAATGATAACAAACTTACAGTGATATCACAGTGGATTGAGGACCACAAGTTGCAGAAATCTACAAGAAGTCATTATAATTGCACTTGAAAGGAAAAAAAAACCAACAGATTTTTAATCGGGAGTAGTGAGTGGGGATATAATTTCAATAAGCGCAACCTGCCTCGCTATGAAAATAAACAGTGATATTACTGTTACAATTGCACCGTTACCTGCTTCGTGACTTCTTTTACAATAATTCATACCGAAGTAAAACTAGTGACTGACTGTGACAAGCCAAGATGTGGCAAGACACATCCGACAGTCAATACAATCCTTGTGAAAATCTACAGCACCATGAAAGTCATTTTAAAACGACACGATCGTGATGTTGATGCACTCAGCATGCAGCCCAAGATCATCCCTGCCATATGGATCAATTCTCCCACTAGGGTAGGCAGTGATTTCCTTTTCACAAATTCAGTCTTTTCTTGTAATACGTTTTCCCCCTCAAATGTTATGCAGTTGCTCATTGTGGCATGCGTGTGTGCGAGCGTTTTAACATTATGCAACAGGTCAATTGCAAGAGGTTGGCCACTTGTCAATCAAATAAGGGGGAGTTTTATGACATCATCATTTCTGTCACCATGAGTAGACACCGTTGTATTATTTGTACAATGTTTGCTATAGATTGTTCTTGCGCTCTCTTCATACCTGATACATGTTTAAATGTGTTTGTTTCATCTTAAACGTGCCGTAAATGTAATATAAACTTGCCTAGAAGGTATATCTATCTCACGGCTTTCATTTATCGCAGGTTTATTCTGTAACATAATTACTAATGATTTCAGCCTAGTTATATAGTCCTGAGCATGCTGGTAATAATGAAATAAGGAAATTAATCTGTCACAATTATAACCATTTCAGAATGAAGAGAAAATAATGATCCGGGCACACATATTGGACAAATCAATGGAACAGAAGAGTTAAAAATAGCGTTCGGCCTACCACAGGCTGTTGCTGTGGGGCCGCCATGTTGGCTAAGACTGGTTGTGGATTAACTGATGGAGCTCCTCCTCCTTGTCCGCTTGTGATGAGTGGCTGCGTCGTGCTTTGGTGGTGAAGCATTTTCTGTCAAAATGGTACATTTGTTCATAACTGCACAGATGAGTATCTTGGGTAGGTTTGTGAAGGGTCGGTCACTGACTAGGGCAATCTCCGGATCTACTACGCGCATGACCACCTGGGCCTGTAGTAAGGCATAGGCCAACTGAGGGTTCTGCAGTAGCATGTTTCTTGCCTCTTGAGGACTGTTTTGCACACATAGCTACAAAGTGAGGAAACAAATTTGTAAATGAGTTACAACATCAGATTGACTAAATGTTATAAAGCTGTTTATCAATTTTCAATGGGCAAAAGCACATGATTTTTATACATGGTAATTAGAAGCACATTATGAAACAAATATTACAAAAATACACAATGCTATATTGATGATATCATCTTAATTCACCTATAAATGTAATTATAAAATGTTTGCCTGTTTAGTTGAACATAGACTACCTTGACGTTTATTTTGTTTATTAGTAAACACTGAATCCAGTCAATCACAATCGCGGTTGAGAGAAGATACAGCCCACCTTCATCTGTTTCATGAGTTCAAACATCTGCTCAGGTGGCAGGCTGGCAACAGCCCGGCTGATGGACTCAGGAGCCTCCTCCGGTCCCACGCTGTCCCCAAATGGAGACTCTATGAGGGGGGCTCCTGTTCCTAAACCTGTTGTCATACAGAACAACAAAATCTCTTCATAGTCACATCATACAACAGAACCGGTGTACAATATCATGGTTGAGATGCTTAAAATGCATACTTTTAAGCTCTTCCTTGTTTTTCTCACTGGCTGCGTTGTCCACACGTAGAGCACGACCATTAAACTCTCTGCTATTGAGGTTGCGCATAGCACTGAGTGCAGTTTCCTGGTCTTGATACTCACAGAAGCCATAACCTTTTGGTTTTCCCGTCTCCCTATCATACACTAACCTGAAAGTAAAATAGTCATGACAATCAGCATTGACGGGTATATATTAAAGGAAATGTGGTGGAAAATAGTCTTTAATACAAATACACTGGTGCCTTGTAATACAAATGTAATTTGTTGCATGAACTCAATGTACTTGTAATTGAAATTATCTGTTCCCACAGCCATTGCTTCTTACAGCAACATATTCTGTAAATATTTCTCGAGTCACTGACAATCTTTGAGACAACCATCCATCACCAAATATGGTCATGGTTCCCAAAAGCAGGTGCAACCAAATCGTGCGTAGTGCATCCAACTGTTAAAGATAGAGTCCAGTGTGTAAAAATCAAAAGGCAAACGTGAAACACACACACTAATTTGTTTAAATACAGTATATTGTTCAATAACCAGCAGCCCCGACTTTTTAACCACATAAAATCTGACCCCTTTGGCAAAAGCTTTGGACACCTCTAGTATGTATAAACCGATGGGTTGTTTCAAATACTCTAGTACAAACATTGTAAAATCGCACTTGAATCGCTAAAATGATTTCATAAACAATGGCGAAAGAAGGGAATGTGTTCACGATACTTACCTGAAGCTAACAACAAGTCCTACTTCAGAGAAGATGTCTTTTAACTGTTCTTCGGTTGCTTCATAAGGAATATTTCCCACTGAAACGTATATAGGTACAAATGATATTGAGAGCCCATGCGTCCGCTTTTTCCTTGTATAAAAAAAAAGTTTAGCTTTCTTTTTTTGGCTTAACAAAGGCCAGAACGGCAAGAACGAGCATGCTGTTTGCATCAGCGACTTAGCTATAACCACCCTTCGCGAACGCAATAGTATAAAAAACATAGCTTTTAACGCAAAAATAATGAGAAAAATACTTACCAAACACTGAGCGTAATGAACGGTCGACGGCCGGGTCTCTGTTAGCAGCCGCGGCAGCAGCAGCAGCGGCAAGATTCGCCATTTTTCGGGGGGACCAAAATGAATGCAACACCCAAAAGTCGAAAATGACAATTTCCGGTTTCCGGTCTCGTCAAATGGTTCCTACTTGGATAGCATAATGGTCATTGTCACTTTCAGGTGCCTGTGGTGTCCTCATCAGAATCACTCATTGGTCAGGAAAATAGAAGAGAATAATTCAACGCTAAGGTCTTCTGATAAGTAACCGCTAACCAGTCATTTTCACATTAACCAGTACAGTGAGAAGTCTTTTGAAATGTGTATCATCCAGTGCATACAATAATTCTCAAGTGGATGGGCACATTTTAGGTTTGCAGGTTTTCTCCAGGTATTCTGTAGCTGCCGCCTACAGTCCCAAAACATACGTGTTATAATCACTGGAGTCTCTAAATTACAGAGAGGTCTGAATACGCGTGTGAATAAATTTCTATACCCGATGAATTGGCTGGCAACCATTGCATTTCTTCTGACATTGCATTTATTTTAAGCATAGCATACTCCAGCCTCCAAACCCAACTATAGGAAGGCTGTAAAAAGTGTTGGAAAAGAAAAGTTTTAGATTTTTAATTATTCTAATCTGCAGGCGGAAGTCCAGGGGCACAGGGCTCCAGCTCAAGCCTTCCTGTGTGGAGTTTGCATATTCGCCCTGTGCCTGCGTGGATTGTCTGTGGGTACTCTGATTTGCTCCCACATTCCAAAAACATGGCTGGGAGGTTGATAGAACTCCTCAAAATTGTCCTTAAGTGTGATTGTGAACGCAAATGGTTGATCATCTATGTGGGCCCTGCGATTGGCAGCATGCTTTAGTGTTATCATTATCCAACATGGGAGTGTGTGTGTGAAACTGTTGTCAAGTGCACATATCTAAATATATATTTCAAAGAAAACTGGTCCCTATACACAGTGATACAGTATAGTGTATGCTCACTATGCAATTGCACTCTCCACGAGTTAAGTCTCCACCCATGTGATGTGCAGTGCTGTAAATCTGAGCCTGCACTCAACAAACAGCGGCCGATTTGCTCAGTTGGGTTCAGCCACTTTAACAGATTGCCAAAATGTCCTGACCTTCCGTGCCATGTGCCATGTGCTGGTATCTCAGAAACAATACATACATCTGTAATGTCATTTGTAAATGCTGGGCAAGTGGATTTGCCAAATACTTGCTGGGCAAGTATTTGGCCAGAATTCAAGGAGATGTTACAATTCTTGAATAGAGTAAGAGAGAGGATTTATATTTAAACATATATATACATAACATATACATATACATAACATATATTTATATTTTACATATGCTAAACCATGATTACCAACTACTTTGGACAGGTGAACTATGGAACATTGTCACATCAACTCAATTGCCCCTAAATGTCTTCATTTGTTGACTCCAAATAAAATTTATTTTTATTACATCAGCACAATATAATGACAGCAGAGTAAGTAAATTATCTTTAAATAGGAGAAAGTAGAAATAATCTCTGTATCCAACTGTTGCCATATATAATGTGTTTGACCAAGCTAGCTTGGATTTCACTCACTTTTATATCACTATGCACTCTCATTCAAAGAGAGTGAGACTGCATAGTGATCATCCTTATATCAGTCTGTATCATTACTTTTTGTGACTTTTTTTGTGGGGTGCTCCAAGTTTCTTTTTTGAGTGTGAGGGCAAAAAAACCACACATTTAACACACGAATGAGAACAATATGTGAAGGTAACGAGTTCCATGACAGAGTGCTGGGAAGTGGCTAATTGGGCCCAATTTGGACATTTCATTTAGTACTGCACTCACTTTTGCTGCCAGGTGTTTCAATGTACATTCATGGCTATGTCGAGATAATTTGAGAAGGCAGACAATGTTATCCAATCTGTACGGAGACTACTTTCGAATATTGCAAGGTCTTATTTCTTCTAAAGAGAATTTTAAATAAAAGCTCACAAAAATGTTGGAAACCACCAACAGCTCCACCTTATATGAGGTTAATCAGCGACAATTTAATGGTGGCAGGTGTGTGATGTCTCGCATTTAACATGATTTTGAATGTGAATGTTATGTTTTCTTAATGTTTTTTGCAACACCAACGCAATGAGAAATTAAGTGACATGGTGGATCTGGAAATTATTTTTTTGCTTTGACACGTACATAGCTCATCAAACGGGTTACTTTGAAGGGGCATATGTATTTTAATTGCTTTGTTTTCAATAAATCAAAATAATCTTCTGTTTGAACATTTAGTGTTTATACCTTGAGCACAAAACAAAAGCGCTAGAAACAAAAACGTCCTTGTTGACCAGCGTTGCCCAGAAACTAGGTCGATGCACGTCACGATTAATAATAAATAATGAATGTATAGACGGCGGGGTCCCATCCCTCACCCCTCCATGCTAACGGGAGCCGACGGACTCGACTCGTGTCAGGGGCAGATGAAGCAGCTACATTGCTACAATGTCGAATATCGTGCATTTTTTTGGTCACCCGCACGGGGGCGCTGGACTGTATACAGTAAAGGTACTGTGAACCCTGCACATCCCTTGAGGGCGCAGCAGATCGAGGCGTGATTTGACAAGGAACTCTATCTTTTAACAGCGCTCCACCCAGTGTGGTACATGCGCGTGAAGGGACCTAAACGACACATTTCAGTCATCGAGAGACTCAGTTCAGCCGAGAAAGTACACATTTGTAACTGAAGCGAGTGGATGATTTTGCCTCCATGTATCATTCATGTATTGTTGCAGCACCGACATGAAAAAAATCTATACATTGGTGTCTTACATGCACAATATGAACAGTTTTGCTCTGCAATCCTAAAAATATGCTTCAATAAGAAATCTCCATAGACTGCATATTGGTATTGCATGTGTTGAACTACCAAAACATGGTGTGGTGTGTCAAGGACGAAGAATATTAGGGGCCGGCTGCCATCACGTGTCTAAACGTAATACACCACACAGAGGTTTGGGGGATGTACAACGTTGTCAGTGGGACAGTAGGAATGACCACTCTTTCTCTAATTGTATAGACGGCAGGGCTAGGAAGGTTTGGGGAATAGACTTCTCACAACAAAAATTTGGCGATGACAAGGAGTGGGAAGACGACCATCACATAATTCGACTAGCCATATTTTCCTAAAATTCCCATTGGCCAGCACGCCTCTGTGCATAACATACAAGAGTAAAAGCCCTTTCTTACCAGTTGTAATACCACTATTCAATTTCACTAAGTATACTCATTCACTCATTCGTCTTCCTGACTGGGTCCCGGGGGATGCCGGAGCCTATCCCAGCCGTCTTCGGGCACCAGGCGGGAGACACCTTAATTGCTTGCCAGCCAATCGTAGGGCACACAGAGACAAACAAACAATCACTCTTACACTCACACCTAGGGACAATTTTTAGAGTGTTCAATCAATCTGCCATGGATGTTATTGGAAGTGGTAGGAAACCGGATGACCCCGAGAAAACCCACATGGTCCCAGGTAAAATATGCAGACTACACACATGGAGGGCGGAGTGGGATTTGAACTCATGACCTCTGCACTGTGAAGTCGCCGTGCTAACCACTCAATTACTCAGCCGCCTACCAAATATACTACAAGCACAAAATGAATTGTGGGAAATGTAGTCCTATGGATGGATGCATCCGAAATATTTTAGATGCATTCATCCATTTTCTCATGCACTGATCACGAGCGTTGCAACATGCTAAAGCCAGCTCCCTTCGCGTAGTAGGCGGGGACACCCTGAACATACATCAGAATCAGAATCATCTTTATTACCAAGTATGTAGAACACACAAGGAATTTGTCTCCGGTAGTACACGCTGCACTAGTATCATCAAAAAATGGAGAAAAATGGTGGCACTATACAGAGAGTTAATCGCTTGGGGGAAGAAGCTGTTTAAATGCCTGCTGGATTTGGTGCGCAAGGATCGGTAGCGCCTGCCTGAGGGGAGTAGCTGGAAAAGGTGGTGGGAAGGGTGCGAAGGGTCCAGTAGGATTTTCCGCGTCCTTGTTTGGATTCTTGCAGTGTGCAAGTCCTCGAGAGTGGGTAGGGCGGTGCCAATGATTTTTTTTTCCGCCGTCCTAATTGTCCGTTGAAGTTGAATTTTGTCCATTTTTGTGGCGGCCCCGAACCAAACTGTGATGAAAGAACACACGATGGATTTGATGTGTAGAAATGTCGTAGCACCTCCAGTGGCAGGCCATGCTTCTTGAGCAGACTCAGGAAATACATCCTCTGTTGGGTCTGATGGGTTAAAAATGATAATTCCTTCTGGTTCATGGCTCTTCATGGTGTTAGAAGATGGTAGTAAAATCAGCACGAACCAAGGTGTTGAAGAAAAAATATTATTTTAATCTTGTCGACAGCAGGGACATTGTGAGGTCGGTTGAGGAGGCCCAGAGAGAGAGAGATGTGGCGTGTTGGGAGAGCTTTTGTAAAGACGGATAGGATGTGACGTCGTGTAAAGGCGGGCAGGATGTGATGTCATGTAAAAGCGGCCAGGATTTGACATCATGTAAAGGCAGGCAGGATGTGACGTGACAGGAAGTCCAAGAAAAACAAAATGATGCAAAAGGAAATAGAAAATATGTTTTAAAATGTGTTCGTATACCGAATTGCCTTAACAGGCCCTTCCCAGGATGGAGTTGGTGTTGACCTCCCACTTCATGTCCTGGTAGACTGTGATTCCCAGGAACTTGAAGGTCTCGACAGTTGACCCGAGGCACTCGATAGTGTGAGGGGCAGCTGTGGTGCTGGATGTTTCCTGAAGTCCACGATCATCTCTACCGTCTTGAGCGTGTTCAGCTCTAGGTTGTGACGGCAGCACCAGAGCTCCAGCTGTTCCACTTGTTGTTTGTACTAAGACTCGTCACCGTCTTTGATGAGACCGATGACCGTAGTGTCGTCTGCAAACTTTATGAATTTGACAGCTGGGTGCGTACAGATGCAGTCGTTTGTGTAGAGGGAGAAGAGCAATGGTGCGCGTTGCAGATGATATTTTTCACAGTCTGACCTGTTGTGTCCGTCCCGTCAGGAAGCTGAGGCTTCACTGACAGATCGCAGAGGGACACCCCAAGCTGGAGAAGTTTGGGGATGAGGAGTTCCGGGATGATGGTGTTGAACGCAGAGCTGAAGTCCACAAACAGGATCCTTGCATAGGTTCCTGTGTTGCTGAGATGCTCAAGGATGTGGTGCAGCCCGATGTTGACTGTTGAAGATTTGTGTGAAGAGCGGAGCCAGCTGGTCAGCACAGACTTTCAGGCAGGAGGGAGACACTCTGTCACGTCCCGCAGCTTTCTTGATCTTCTGCTGCTTGAAGAGCCGTCTCACGTCCAGTTCTTGGATCTGTAGGGCAGAGGGTGGAGATACAGTAGTTTCTGGTAATGGTGGGCAGACGTGGGAACTGGGGGTGTCTTTTTCAAATTGGCAAAAGAATGTGTTTAGCTTATCAGCCAGACGCTTGTTGTTCATAGTCAAGTGGTTGGCCGTCAGGGCCTGCAAGGCCTTCTCTGCTGGCCTAAAAATATCTGATCCACAAACGAATGCGAATTATATTTTGTCCATTAATTCTTTTTAAACACTGTCATTCCAAATAGTCTTTCAGCGTCCTTTCGTTGCTTTTCCCCCTGTTATGCTGCTTCCAGATGTGTGTTTTCTTATCTAAGAATTTAACCAATCACATTTCAGCCATAATTTGTTATCACGATCACAAATCTACCAGTACACCTTCATGATCAGTTCTGCAGGCCTTGGAGCATAAAATCACTGTCGATGAAACTGTTGCTTTAACCAATCAGAGTTCGAGTTGGCAACCGAAAGCTGGAAACGTGAGAGTTTTCACAAACTATGATTGGCTAGTCTCATGAATGGCTAGTCACTAGCCAATCATAGTATCACTAGCCGCTAGTGATGAGCATACTGGCCAGAGCTAGCGCACTGTATCTGTTGCGAGCTACAGAGGCAAATATATTGTTGTGTTGATTTAATAGCGGTTTGGTCAACCCACAATGGCTGAAAGAGGAGAAGAAATTGATTTGGTTGCAGATATACTGTTAAAGCAATTTTCAAGACATACTTTCAAGGATAGATGGACATCATTAAGTTCCGAAGCTATCAATAATAGCATATAATATTGCAATTTTATGAGGTAATCACAAATCCACACGCTCATAGTCCAAATTCACACAGTTTTATGACAGTATTTCTTACATTTCTTCAAGTCAAAAGTTATTTCCTGGCCAATGGCACCCTCTAGTGGACGTGTAGTAAATCACACCACACTTGCACCTGATTGATTCAGACGTAGCGCTACTGAAGGCCGACAGTTTACATGCACGGCCCACCACTGACATAGAAGGACAACCATTCGCATTCTCAATCGCTCGTATCGACAATTTGGAGGAGCAATCAACCTGCCAATCCTGCATGTTTTGGAATGTAGGAGAAAACCAGAGAAACCCGGTGAAAACCGACGGGTACAACATTCAAACCATTCACAGGAAGAACAGAGCCAAAACTAAACCCTGCACTTCTGCAGTTTGTGGCCGATGTGCTTACCAGTCGACCATATTGCCACACTGTAATTCTGTCTACAAATTATCACATATTTTCAAAATATACAATTTTAATTATCCCAAAGCTGTCCAATAGACATGCAATTACAACCAATTGTTTATCATATATGTCAAAGTGTCTGTTGGGTAGAAATAGAGATTTCTTCTTCATTTGGCACACATCAGAGATGAGTGTTGTAATCAACCCTGCCAAATTTGAATGATTAAAAACAAATGAAGGCTTCAAAATTGTGACATTTGTGTTTCTCAAACGCTGTGGGGTCGTCCGGTGTAAAACCACACTCAGGGGGAAAATGATGCATCTCTCGTACAGCAACACAACCCTTCATGTGTGCCAGGATACATATACAGCATGTATATCTTCTGAAATTGTGGATGTCACTGGTTGGGGTGCTATCTATGTCACGACGATCGGGCACGAGTCACTCGCGAGTTGTCAAGTTAACAGGCTTCCGGGGCACATCCTCGCTTGGGAATTTAAACAACGATAACGAAATTTTCAATGCATTTTCAGAGTGTAAGCATAGTTAGCTATCTTACCGCATGTTGTATTGTTAGGCATGGTACAACTAAGTAACGTGCAGTAGCACCGGTTAACCACTTACAATGAACGAATGTGAAATAAGTCGGTCAAGTCACTCCGCATTGTTTTAGCCACCTCCCTCCAAAAAATAAACAAATAAATAAATACATAAATACATCAGGGAAACAATAAGCATGAATTGTTTCAAGTTTTATCTTCACTTCCTTGCTACTTGTTTTTCAATCTTTGCATATGTTTCCATCAATTACCTGATATAATCTGCAAAAAAATCACTTCTTGTGATGAACAATATACCTATCAATTACGGTAAAAGTGTTGAGAGAATTAACTTGTTCTCCAGGACTTTGTCGACTCCGACAAATAGGAACATTTTATTAATTTATTTTTTTCTTGATGAGTAATTGATACCCGAAATTATTGCTGGACACAAAAGTAGAAAGTGTGCCTGCATTTGTGCTTCAAATGACCAAATGAACACCAGATTCTTATGGAGTTCCCATCACGTAAGCACAGTATGCATGCGTGTGCGGTCCACCGTCACGGGATTACCCCTCCCGAGAACATAAGAATAGAAACCCACTGAGCTCCAGTCTGTTTGTTCAATTCACCTGTAGGGCCTATCTCCGGCGCTAGGACCCTGGGTGCGCGATTCTCATCTCCAGCTGCTGCAGACCCAAAGCTCGGGCAATAAGAGAAGATCGCGAGGACAAGCAACAACAACAACAACAACAGAAAAAACATTTTAGGAGGAAGCACCACCTCTATTAATTTTTAGCGGAGGAACAGCCTGTTTTAGAAGCCTCCCACCCACCCTCTCTCTCCGTGGACGACGGCTCGCTTGTTGCGCCGTGTGCACACGCATGCTTTGCGGCTGCACACTGCTCGGAGCGCCAAGGTAAGAAGACTGCGCTATAGCGTGCGATTACTAATAACAAAGGCGTTACGGATAGAGGTGGTGGGCGCACGTTGCACAAGGAGATCGGCGACGCGTCCAAACTCTGACAAACTTTGACCTGATTGTGTTTTCATTGTTGTCCTACCCCCGTTTTATCCTCGCCCCCGCGACGTCTCGCTGCTATCCCGCGGCATTGTGTGTCGAGGGCTCACACACAAGAGCAAGTTAGGATGACACGGCGTGTGTCTGCAAAGGCGAATGTGTTGGGAGGTACGTAGTTAGATTGGCGGAGGGTGTTTAAACTACACGAGAAGTCATTGATTCATGTGTCCAGTTTTTTGACATGTGGACAAGCGATGTATTATTAACACCGGCGATCAAGCACATTAAGCCTCCCTTCCTGATGTATATAATGACTTGAGCCAAAATGGATTCCCGATTGCCCCCTCCAGGTGAACTTATACGGGACATCCTCGTTTGGTGAAGCCATGGCGGCCTAAAATAGTCTCACGAGAAGGGAAGCAAGGGGGGTAGTTTGAACTGGAGTCTCTTGTCAATAAAACACAAACAGCCCCTGAGCGATAAACATATACGCTGAAATGCACTATTTCTGCACTTCCGACGTCCTCATACAGGGCCGAGTCACGGGTCGCCCAAGCCCCGGTGTGGGCGCTCACGACCGGGAAGAGTGCTACCGCTTGCCCTGGTTGGTGGCGGCGACGCTCTCGATTCGTGATGTGTTTGTGTGAGTGTGGCACCCCCGACGTTTCCACCGTGCTCCGTTTTTCTTTCCTACTCGCTGCCCCTTTTTGTTAATAAATGTCCCTTCATGTTTTTTTATTATAAAAACGGGGGTTGCCGTGTCCCCATTGGGCAGACTGTCAGCGGTGTGGCTGGCCGACTGTGCGCAGCCATTACTGGGCGAATGACGAAGGGCATGTCGGAGAGGCTCCCACATGCCGATGATCCACGCAGCCAAATAGTTTCAACTCGGACTGCTGCCTTGAGTGTTGCCCCCCCACCAGACACAAACTGCACCGCCTCAACACAAGGCTAAAACAAAACAAGCCCCCAAAAACATATCACCCCTTCGTGTGAGTACTTGTATCGTTGCCCAATACCCACCCGCCTAATTGTTGAGAAAAATAGGAAATGCCTTGAAGAAGTTGATCCAGGCTTTCAGTATAATGAAACAAGTGGCCTATTTTCATCAAGGGCTCCTGAACGGATGGGGATGGTCATATGTAGTACTAATTGTTGTCTTTATTGTGTTGTTGGTGTTTGTTGCAGGCTTGCTCTTACGTGCTTATGCCTTTTTTAAGAATGTTTTTCACTTATAACCTTTAATATGATGGTATCATGTCTACCACATATCTCTGGGGTAAGAATAATTTGATTCGTGTATCTGTGTTTCACAGCTTGTCTAATTCTGAATAATTGGAATTTTGTTCAGAGACTGATGAAAAATCAAAATTTCCAATGCCCACGTCAAGTGAAGAGGAAAAACTAACTAAACAGTAAGTGAGGCTTTCCCTGTAAATGTCAGTTTTTGTCTATTAAAATATTGGTTAGCTTTTTCACAAAAACATCCATGTCATTAAAAAAAAAATCTTACAACTTTACCCTTCAAGGAAACCGACGCCTCCGGACAAGTTGTGTCCATAATTTGTAAAATCGCTTCAAATGACTTCGACTGAGCGTATTTTATAAAGATTCCACCGCATATAGCAATATTTTACATTTTAAGAGTCGCGCTGAATTTTCCGGAAGTCTTGTTTTTGAGTTGGTGACGAGTCCTCACGTCACTGAAGGAACGCCCCTGCCCGAGAAAGGACACATTGTAGTAGACCTTTCATCACGTCAATGCATTTTGCGGTACTTTGTTTGGTCTGAAAACTTCGTGTTGATCCGTGTTAATGGCGAAATTAGAAGGAAAACACATAAATAACGCGATGGTGAATCCTTGTGTGTTGCACCGAGCATCTATTTGACATTCGCTGACAAAAATTCTAAGGAAATAATCACCCTGTTTCCACGGACTTTGTTGCCATCTTCTGCCTCTTTTGGGTGCTACACCCCCCCCCCCCCCCATACCTCAAAATGACACGGAATAAATTCTTTAATCGATTGCAAACATGTATGCTTTCCTCTTCAGAACTATTTTAATCATATTCATAACTGAATGAGTAACAAGAAAGCATATTCTCCGAATCTGAAGCCATTGTTTTGATTCTCGAGCAACGCAAGACGTCTTGGCGTGACGCCACGAACAAGGGGTCGGGACCTTCTGAAACTGGCCACTTCCGGTTTTAAATTGAAGTACTTTTTAGACACTTTAAGTCATTTTTATTGGTGTTTTGCAGTTGACAAAAAATATCATACTGTGTGTTTTGGGTATTTTAGATGCTATAAAACGTTTTTCTGATGTTAGGAAACAAAAAAGTGATGTCGGTTGTCCTTTAAATCCAATGAATCATTGATGGTTTGCATTTGAAAAAAAATGAACTGGGAAGTGTGCATGTAAATATGAAGACTTTACATTCATTCATTTTCTGATCCGCTTTATCCTTACAAGGGATGCGGAGGTGCTGGAATCTATTCTAGCTGTCTTCAGGCAGTAGGTGGGGGGCATACTGAACTGGTTGCCATCCAATCGCAGGGCACACAGAGACAAACAACCTTCCGCCTTCACACTGACACCTCGGGACTATTTAGAATGTTCAATCAGTTTGTCATGCATATTTTTGGAATGTGATCGGAAACCGGAATACCCAAATAAAACCCACACGGTGGGAGAGTATCCAAACGGAATCAAGCACATTACCACTGCACTGACACGCTAACCAGCCGTCCACCAGGCTGATGGCTTTGTGACATCTTATGTGAAAAATAATTTAAAAAATATCATTCGAAAAGCGATATAATGGTTCACTGCTTAGCACATCTGCCCCACTGTAGAGAGTTCCAGGTTTGAATTCCAGCCTCCAGCCTTCTTGGGTGGAGTTTGCATGTTCTCCTCATTCCTGACGGGCTTTTCTGCGTCCCCGCCAAAAAAAACATGCATGGCAGGCTGATTGAACACTCCAAATTGTCACTAAATGTGAGTGTGAGCGAGAATAGTTGTTTGCTTCATTGTGCCATGCGGTGTTGGCTTGCCTACTGCCCAAAGACAGCTAGGATAGGCTCAACACCCCATGACCTTAGATCAGAAAATGACTGAATGCATGAATGAATGACCGAAAGATATAGGTATCTTTCAGCCAATATAAAAGTTGACATTTTAAGACCTAATGTTTGGGTACCACTGCTTTAAATAATAGAGAAACAGATGGCAGTTCATGTTGTGTGATGCTTATGATTCCTTGTTGGTTGACATGCAAGTCTTAAAAAATAATGTATGTTAATATTTGAGATCTGTGATATCACACAGCTCAGTTTGATTCACAAGTGCATCTTAGGCACAATGGAGGATTTTCCCAACCTAAAATTTGGAGTTGGTTGTGGTTAGCAGCACAATGTAGAAAATTGATGGATGCTTGCATATGAAATGTCTTCTTAAATCGGAGGCTTCAACACTTTGGGGTCCTGTCCCAAATAGTGGACCAGTTTTAATATTCATTGTCAAACTCATGCATGTGTTCTGAATCATTTAGTTACTCATTGAAATCATGTTTTTATCCATTCATCCATCTTCCTCACTGTAGTCCTCTTGAGGGTGATGCTTGAGCTGTGGCCTATCCCATCTGACTTTGAATAAGAGGTAGTTTACGCCCTGAAGTTGTTGTCAGTCATCCGCAGCACACTCACAGACAAACATTCACTCACAGTCACATCCATGAACTTGTCTTAAAATAATAAGAATCATAATAATAATAATAATAATAATACATCATCTTTATTGCCAAGTATGTAGAACACACAAGGGATTTGTTTCC